>NW_026067985.1:7821489-7868752 GCF_014885135.2 Alexandromys fortis | reverse complement strand
GTGAACAACTGCCCAAAAAAAAAAAAAAAAAAAAAAAGCATCTCATAATTGCTGTTACTCAAGAGCCCTCAGCCATCAGCACATGCTTACTATGCTGAAAAACACCCAGTCTCAAACAAACAAACAAACAAACAAATAAAAATGGCCTCTGGCCTGTGCCCCAAAAAGCTGTAGTTCTGTTCTGGAATGTAGTTCACTAGGGAACACACCTCTCTCATTCTTCACCCTGCCAAGTCCCTTTCACTCCTCCCTCATGGTTTATAAAGGCCGTGCTGACTCTCACGAACCTCCTCTTACTATTCTCCTTCCTTATCATCCCTTCAAATTCCCACTCCTCACAGCAAGATCAAAGCCACACTTCTGCTGGCCTGGGTTTTGAGTGTAAGTATCCAATTCCAAGCTACCAATGCCATCAGGCTCTTATTTTTCTAAACACTGTAATTTTTTTCTCTCTCTCTTTACTTTTTTTTTGTTGGGTTTTTTGTTTTGTTCTGTGATTTTTGTTTTTTCCAGACAGAAGTATCTCTGTGTAGTTCTGGCTGTCCTGGAACTCACTCTGTAGACCATGCTGACCTCAAATTCAGAGATCTGCCTGCCTCTGCCTCCCAAGTGCTGGAATTAAAGGTGTATACCACTATTGCTGGCTTCTATTCAAGTAGCCCAGAATGGCCAATGAACTTGAACTGCTGACCCTTCTTTTTCTACCTCTCAAGTGCTGGGATTACTAATGTGGTGTAGGTAGACTGACGAGGAATAAACACCAGACGGGAAGATCTTGCACGAACACACTTTCTAGACCGTTCCCACATCTCGATACTTGGGAAGGCCCTTTCATACTCAGTCATCTTTTTTGTTTGGTTGAGTCAGGGTCTCACTGTATAGCTAGCCTTGATCTCACAATCCTGCCTCCTGAGTGTTAGAACTATTGTTCAGTCATTCTTTACTCATCTAAAAAGCCTGCTTGCTGTCCCGAGGCAGAGTCTTCTGTTGGCCTCTGTTGAGTCTTTATGATTTCACTTCTCTCTACCCCGAGCATTCAATTTTTCAAACTGCTGGTCCCTTACCTGTCTCTCAGGCCACTGTTCCTTGTTCCTTTACCTGGAACTGCTTCTAGACCAACAGCTGCTCTGCCTGCTCTGATGACACTTTAACCACTCTGTCCCTTTCCTAATATCCTACTTCTCCATAATTATACTAAGGACAGAGTAAAACCAAACTCCCTAAAAGGACATTAGGGTTCTGCAGATGCCATCAGTCAGCCACATCATAAATTTATAATTCACGGGGACGGGTGCCATGATACCCCTTAAAAGAAAAAGCTAAGCAATGGTCTGTGGGGAGAAAACACTTATATTCAAGTCAAAACAACCACTCAGAATAGAATTAGCTAAGTGTTAGAGACATACGCCAGGACAAGGGAAAGGACTGCTCCAGTAAGGGAGCCTCACAAAAGCTATCTTGAAAAACAACAGTAGCAGAGCTGGGCACCATGGCAGCACATGCCTCCTCGGAAGGTAGGAGCAGGAGAATCAAGAATTCAAAGCCAGGTTCAAGGGTGGCCTGGCTACATGAGACCCTCTCTTCAAACAATAAAAAACAAGGGGCTGGAGAGATGGCTCAGCAATAAAGAGCATGTACTGCTCTTCATATGACCTGAGTGGATTCTCACACCCATGTCACATGGGTCATCCAACTCCTGGAGAATCCAATACCTCTGGCCTCCAAGGGCACTGTACTCACGTGTACATGCCCACACACAGACACAGTTACACACAATTAAAAATAAGCCTAAAAGCAACAACAAAAACCAAGAAACACAAGGTGCCAACGCCACATTCTTTCTGCCTTTTCTCTTAGCTGCCTTTTACAGACACTCTACGGCTGGAGAATTCACCTTTTATCAGATAAGGATCCAACATCTGCGCCTGTTCAAACTTGAGGACGGAGTTCTTACTGTCTCCTGCTCTGAAGTACAGGTCTGCCAAGCTCCCAAGCAGGTCCACGTTGTCTCGCAGTAAGGATTTTTTCTCCAGTGAACTTAAAAGATATTAAATACTAACCCTTAGAATCTGTCATAGAGCTTTAATCATTGCATTTGGGGGCATATAAATGACATACTTTTCTGTATGTACAATATTTTCATAAAAAGGTTTTTGGGGGTTGTTTTTTTGAGGTAGGGTCTACTACTTTATTCAAGTTGGCCTTAAACTCATGATCCTCCACCTCCCAAGTTCTGGTATTTTTACACAGGCACAGTAACTCCTAGCTATAATAATAATAAAGCCAGCAAGATGGCCCAACAGGTAAGGGCAGCACTTGCCACTAAGCCTGATGATCTGCATTTGATCCCTGGGACCTACACAGTAAAAGGAGAGAACAGACTCCTCCAAGTTGTGCCCATGAACAATAAATACATACAAATGCAATTTTAAAAACTTTTAAAAAGGACACATGTTCAACCCAGCCCTAGCACAGCAGCTTACAACTACCTATAAGTTCACTCCCAGGGAATCCAATGGCCTCTGTGCACTTAGCACACACATGGGATACAAACATACATGCAGACTGAACAACCATATACATAAAATTAAATAAATAAAATGGTTTAAAGTTATACAATGAAATTGTGTGTGTATGTGTGTGTATCGAATATAAACCTGGTTATGATTTTCCTTAATTTTTTTTTTTTTGGGACAGGGTTTCACTATGGAGTATTGGCAAGCCTACCTATGCCTCTTGAGTGTTGAGATTAAAGGTGTGTACCACCACACCTAGCAAGACTATAGTTTAAAAAAAACACATAATTTTTATATGTCATTCACAAGTGACAACTACTCATGACTGAAAAAAATATATAGCTTTTTGTCCTAGGACTATGAATAGAAAGAAATGCCAATTACAAAGAGGCACCCTATGTAAGGTGTTACAATAAATACGAAGAAAAAGGCGTGAACATATGACATCCACAGCAGTTTGCTCACTAAGGGTGGCCATCTTCACATGAACAGTCCAGCTTTTCATTTTTACAGGTTCCAACAGTTTATTACATTTGCAACCATTTAGTGCATTAGAAAACACTGCCTAAAGACTGTAATGCCAAGCAGTAAGCATCTACTTTTTCTGCTTTACCAGAAATACATCAGATCTCCAGATAAGCAAAGGGCCTTAAAATCCTTGGATTAAGCCAGGCTTGGTGGCTCATGCCTATAATACCAGCAATAGGGACGCTGAGGCTGGGAGACTGAGGCCAATTCAAGGAAAGCCCAGGCCAAGTAGTAAGATCTTACATTATCTCAGACCATGCCTCCCACCAAAACAATCTCAGAGTTTATATCCTGGCTCTCACCAGATGGTGTTGATTGCTCTCGAGTTGTCCCCAGTGTGTACAAAAGCATATGCTTTAATCCACACGGACAGCCAGTCCAGGTTGGGCACAGTCTGGATCACATTCATCGTCATAGATGCCACTTCTGCGCCTTTTACAGAAAGGGATAACAAACCTAATCCCCCCAAAAGCAAGAGAAAGGTGAGGCATAGCATCTTCCTCCCACAGTGCAGCAAACAGCAGGCTGCATAGCTGCCTTCCCTAGTCTAAGCGATGCATACAACACCAAGAGGTCAGAGCCTCATGAATGGTAAGCACATGCTGCCACTGTGCTATTCCCCTAACCCTTTATTTCAAAATGACAGTATTTAGAAAGTTTTAGGCTTACTCTAGGGACTGGAAAAATGGCTCAATGGTTAAGAGCACTTGCTGTTCTTGCAGAGGATCTGGGTTTGATTTCCAGAACCCACATGACTTAAAACTATCCACAACTCCAGTTCTTGGATTTCAATGTCCTCTTCTATCCTCTACGGGCACCAGGCACACACATTGTTCACAAATATACATACAGGCAAAAAACTCATTCATACAAAATAAAATTAAAGTCTAAAAAAAAATGCCCTACTCTATCTAACGCATACTCATAACTGAGAACTATCATCTTTGACTGCAAATACCCCAGGCAACAGGAAGAAAACTTTCTATACCTAGAATGGCGTCAAGGGCCAAGGGGCACTGCCGCAGGACCTCCTTATAGCTGGTGACTGATGGGCGTTCCTGACCAGCCTTCTTGTACAGGTTTGCCAACATCATGTTTATCTACACACAAAAAACAAAGGACAGTAAAGCAAGTGTATCTGCAAAGGAAGTACTTCACCATGAGCAAGTTCTGATTTTTATTCCCAATTACTATTCTGCTTTCTATTAGAAAAATCTACCCACAGCCCTGTGTAAATTAAGATTGATTCCATTCCTCAAAACAAAGAACAATTATCCTTATTTTTCCTAGTTCTGTAATCCTTCCAAATAACCTCTTTATATCTAACCAAAGATGCTGCTTCTGGGATTAACACAGACTCAAGAAATGCACCAGAATTTTAGTTACTTTGATTTTTGCTGTTAAGATGAATGGCTCCAGAAGTGCTCAAGCTGATATATTTTAAAGATTTTTGTTGTTGTTGTTCGTTTTTGTTTTGAGACAGAGTCTCACTGTGTAGCCCTTTTGGCCTGGATCACATAAAAGATCTACCTGCCTCTTGTAAATGCATGCACCTCCCACCTGTGTTTCTGTGTGTGTGAGTACTGGTGCCCACAGAGGCTGAAGGGGTTAATTACCCTGGAGCTAGAGTTACAGGTGGCTCTGAACCACCTGACATGAGTGCTGAGAACTGAACTCAGGTCCTCTGCAAGAGTTGTACACACTCCCAACTGCTAAAGCCACCCTTCCAGCCTAAACTCGTATTTTAAATTTAGTACTAAAGCATAAGAAAGTGAAGAAGCCAGGCATGGTGGCACGTATCTTTAATCCCAGCACTTGGGAGGCGGAGGTAGGCAGATCTCTGTGAGTTCCAGGACAGCCAGGGTTGTTACATAGAGAAACCCTGTCTTCCAAGCCAGCTACCACCCAGACCCAGATCTATGAGTTAACCCACCCCAACATCCACAGCAATTATGAACTTGAAGCATGTGAAGAGGACGAACCAACAGGATCTCCAAGGGGAGTCCCAGAGAAAGCCCATTATCGGGGGTGTAGCAGAAGCCAGAGGCCTCAAACCAGACAAATGACCCATAGAAGTGAACATTTACAAGTAAAGATGAATGGACTAATGGGTAAACTGTGTGACTCAGCAACATACTACTGCTTCCACCAAGAGATTCTTTTTTCTTTTGTTGTTTTTCTTTTAACTTTTGTTTTGTTTTGGGGGGGAGGTTGCACAGGCAGAAGGGGGAAGCAAAGGGACAGGGAGATCAGTGGAATCTGGAATCATGATGTGAAATCCACAGAGAATCAATAAAGGTTGAGAAAAAAAAACTTTATTCAAAAAAGAAAAAAATGAAGAAATCTTAATTTTTTTTTTTTCCTTCAAGTCAGGGTTTCTCAGAGGCAGGCGGATCTCTGTGAGTTCGAGACCAGCCTGGTCTACAAGAGCTAGTTCCAGGACAGGCTCCAAAGCTACAGAGAAACCCTGTCTTGAAAAACCAAAAAAAAAAAAAAAAAAAAAAAGACAGAGTTTCTCCATGTAGCCTGTCCTGGAACTTGTTTTGTAGACCAGGCTGGCCTCAAACTCACAGATATCCGCTGGCTACTACTTGCCAAGTATTGGGATTAAAGGTGTGCTGTGCGCCACCACCACTGACTGACATTGTCCCAATTTCTAAAAAGACTATTTTTATTTATGTGCACAAATGTGACTGTGTCTGTGAGCATAAGAGTGTGTGGGTGTGCATGGGGGGGCCTTTGGAGATCAGCAGAGGTGGAGCATCCCCTGGAGCTGGACTTACAGGTGGTTATGAGCTACTGATGTGGGTGCTGGGAAACTAACTCTGGCCCCAGGAAGAACAGCAAACACTTAACTGATGAGCCATCCTGAGCTTCAATCTCATTGTGTACCTAAGGAGGACCTTGAATTCCTGATCCTTATGCCTCACCTCCTAAGCACAGGATGACAGACAGGTACAACTGGCTGCTAGCTTTTTTTTTAAGTTTTTTATTTAGTAGTTCAGCCTGGCTATTCCACAAATTTACAGCAATCCTCCAGCCTCAGTTTCCTAAATGCTGTAATTACAGGCATGAGCCACAACACCGAGCTTACAACATTTGACATAGATGTTTAAGAAGGATCAGATACCCCACACACACCAAATAAATTACATAAACCAAGGAAAACAGACAGACAAACTTGGCTTCTGGCAGACTAAGTATGGTCTACTACTTAAACTAGAACTGTCTACTCACCATATTGAGACAAACCCCCCCCCCCAAAAAAACCTCAAAGTGATCTCCAAAAGTGACATGACTCAAAGACTAAGCACATTATTTAAATCCAGTGAGATAAGACATCTACATTTCAGAAAAATTTAAATATGGTACTTAATAAAGCTATTTCAAAAGAAATCATTCATTAAAAACCCTATAATCCTATACCTATAATCCCCAGCACTAGAGAGGCAGATGCAGATGATCACAAGTTCAAGGCTAAGTTGGGATACATACTGAAAACCTCTCAAAAAAAGAGACCCAAACATGAGAGCTGGAGAGATTGCTCAGTGGGTAAGCGCACTTGTTGCTCTTACAGAGGACCCAGGTTTGTTTCCCAGTGCTCACATGGTACTTCACATCCATCTATAACTCCATTTCCAGGTAGTTTGTTCATTTATTAGGCTGAATGGTTTTTTTTTGGTTTTTCAAGACAGGGTTTCTCTCTATAGATCGGGTTGTCCTGGAACTCATGCTGTACATCAGGCTGGCCTCCAGCTCAGAGATTTGCCTGCCTCTACCTCCTAAGTACTGGAATTAAAGGCATGTGCCACCACCACCTGGCAATTTCCAATACCCTCTTCTGACCTCCACAGGTACCAAGCACACATATGCTGCACATACATATATGCATGCAAATACATATACAAAAAAACAATAAGGCCAGATGGTGGTGGCACACACCTTTAATCTCAGCACTCGGGGGCAGAGACAGGTGGATCTCTGAGTTCAAGGCCATCCTGGTCTACAGAACAAGTTCTAAGAAGGCTCCAAAGGGTTTCCAAAGAGAAACCCTGTCCCGAAAAACCAAAAAGAAAGAAATGAATAAACTTATTACAAAAACACCTAACCAGGGCAGCAAGCAGGCTCAGTAGGTGAAAGCACTTGCTGCACATGCCTGACAACCTGAGCCAATCCCTGTGGAAGTAGAGAATGGACTCCTGAAAGTTGCTCTGACTTCTGGTGCAGTGCTGTCACACACAGTAGCAGTGAAGTAAAATAAATAAATAAATAAAACACTCTCGCTCCTACCCCTACATTTCCAAGAAAAACTAAAAGTATCAAAGAATGTACAAATTACAAAGATGAAGGTTGGGCTCAGTGGACACAGTGCAGGCAACCACAAGAATCTTGAATTTAAATCCCCAGGACTCTTGTAACAGTTGGGTACTGCAGCTTGCAACTGCAACCCTAGGACTGACAACTCACTGACCAGCCATTCGAGCCAAAAACATGGATCACTAAGTTCAGTGAGAGACCCTGTCTCAAAAAAAAAAGGTGGGGGGCTGGAGAGATGGCTCAGTGGTTAAGAGCAGTGCCTGCTCTTCCAAAGGTCCTGAGTTCAATTCCCAGCAACCACATGGTGGCTCACAACCATCTGTCATGGGGTCTGGTGCCCTCTTCTGGCCTGCAGGCATACACACAGACAGAATATTGTATACATAATAAATAAATAAATATTTTTTAAAAAAAAAAGGTGGAAAGACTAAAAGAGACATTCCAACATTAGCCTCTGGCCTCCTCATAGACCCACACAGGCAAGTACACTAACACACACAAACATACAGTGCACATGCTAACATATAAGTGTACACAACATACTAACATACAAGTGCCCAGGACACACTGTAACAAAGAGTGTACAGCATATTCACTAAGATACAAGTAAACCTCAAACAATAACATACAAGTATATACAAATAGACACAGAAATTAAAAGACAGATAATCTTTATGGTACAAAGAGAAAACGACCATGCCCCAATTTAGGCTCTAAACAAGATGGTATTTGGTAGATTGTTAACCTGAGGAAAGCAGCGGCTATGAGAGCACAAAAGTAAAAAAATCTTTAAAATTTTCAGTTATCTGCAACTTGACATACCAGATATCATGTGTTTACTCAACACAGTGGCTCTGAAAAGAACATCTGTTTCAATTATAAACCTCAGTATATAAGTCTTATACAAAACTTAATTCACACTGATGCCTACACTGAAATAATAAAATGCTATAAATTAAACTATTTTATTTGGCTTTAGGTAGTGCATTTTAGAGGTCATTTTGAAAATGCAAAGAGAAGGGGCTGGAAAGATGGCTTGGATGTTAAGAGCACTGGCCACTGGCTGCTCTTCCAGAGGTCCTGAGTTTAATTCCCAGCAACTACATGGTGGCTCACAACCGTTTATAATGAGATCTGGTTCATACACGTAGTTCATACTGTAAACACAATAAATTTTTTTTTAAAAAAATTGTAAACAGAAGGCTAGAGAGACAGCTCAGCAGTTAAGAGCACTGCTGCTGATCCAGAGGACCTGTGTTCAATTCCTAGCACCTACATGACATCTTGCAACCATCAGAACTCCACTTGCAAGTAATCTAACGACCTCTTTTGACTTCACTGGGCACCAAGCAAGCATGTGATGCATATACATACATACAGGCAAAACATTCACACACATAATTAAATCTTTAAAAATTACAAAAAAAAAAAAAAAAAAAAAAAAAAAAAAAAAAAAAGGCAGTGATGGCTTAAGGCTTTAATTTCAGCAGAGGCAGGTGGATCTCTATGAGTTCAAGGCCAGCCTGGTCCACAGAGCAAGTTCCAAGACAGCCAGGGCTACACAGAAAAACCCTGTCTCAAACAAACAAACAAACAAACAAACAAACAAACCCCAACACACACACAAGAAAAGGATAGACACCTAAAGCACTGTTTACAGCACTTTATTTTCGTAGAATAGTATTTTAAAAAGTAATTTTACACCTAGGGGTATTGCTCAGTGGTAACATGCTTGTTTGGCAAACACAGAGCTGTAAGCCCAATTCCCAGTTCAGAAAAAAAGAATCAAAGAAAGAAAAAGGCTATTTTTATATTCATGAACTTAATAAGCTTTCAAAAAGATTCACAAAGAAAATGCAAAAACGCTATTAGCTATAAAAAAATAAAATATTTACAATTGCTAAGTTGTCCTCCCTGCCAGGGCATACATATACATAGTTCAGATGTCTAACCAGTTCCAGTTAAAAGCACACTCTTTAATACACTACCAAATTAAACACAAATATATATTTTGCCAGTATGTACCAAGGGATAATGTAGTCTTCTTGTGTATGTGCTCATGTGTAGATGCATGCAAGTATGTGGGTACATACATACACACGTGTGGAGTCCAGAATCAACCCTGTATGTCTACTGAGATGCCATTTCCCATTGACATTGGAACTCGGAAATCTACTACACTGGATGGCCAGCCTGTTGTCACCCCAGCTCTGGGGCTATAGACATGTGCTGCTACAGAGGGCTTTTTACATTGGCACTGAGCATCCAAATGCTGGTCCTCATGTTTACATAGCAAGCATTCAATCCACTGAGCCACCTCCTCAGTTCAAAGAGTAGCTTGTAGTTTTGATTTTACAAAGGGAAAGATTAATACAATATTCCTGTTATCAAATGACCACGCCATTAAATATAAAAAAGGAAGAAGCTTTTTAAAAGTGTATTTGGACCTGCAGTACTCTTCAGATCACTATTCCTGAGATGAAGAAATGTCAAAGAGGGACAGGAGGGAGCTGTCAGTGTTAAGAACATGTATCTATTACTCTTCCAGAGGACCTGAACTCAGTTCCCGGCACCCACATCAGGTAGCTTACAACTGCCTGTAACTCCAGATCCAGGGGGATCTCACACCCCTAGCCTCTGCAGGTACACACACACACACTCTCTCACACACACACAATTAAAAATAATAAAAACGGGCTGGAGAGGTGGCTCAGTGGTTAAGAGCATTGCTGCTATTCCAGAGGTTCCAGAGGACTTAAATTTGGTTCTCAACACCCACATCAGATGGCTCACAACTAATGTTAATTCCAGCTCCAGGAGATTCAATGCCTCTGTGAGCACCTGTACTAATATACACATAACAACACATAGACACACAAATCTTTAAAAAAAGAGAAAGAGAAAGAAAAAAAAGGAAGGACGGAAGGACGGAAGGACGGAAGGAAGGAAGGAAGGAAGGAAGGAAGGAAGGAAGGAAGGAAGGAAGGAAGGAAGGACGGACAGCAGGCAGGCAGGCTAAGGAATAGCTGAGTCTGGTGGTGCAAGCCTGTGATCCCAACTACAAGGCTGGATGGGATAGGAATCATCAAAGTCCAAGCCAGTCCTGGTTATACAGTTTAAGGACAGCCTAAGTAACTCAGTCAGACTTTGTTTCCAGATTAAAATTTTAGATAAAAAGAAAAGGTCATGGCTACAGCTTAGTGATGGGGGCTTGCTGAGCATGCCTGAAGCCCTGGGTTGGATCTCCAGTACCTCAAAACCAAGCCAAACATTTTTCCTGTTATTTGTCTGTTTGGGGATAGCCTTGAACACCTGGTTTTCCTCCTCCTCCATCTCAAGTGCTAGGATCATAGGTGAACGCCACTATACCTAACTGAATTTTCAGGGCTCTTTAACAAAGTCAACCTTCCATCTGTCTGAACCCCAACTCCACTACTAGGGAGAAAGTGTTAAGAATGAGAGTGATTGCTGGGCTGTGGTGGAACACGCCTTTAATCCTAGCACTTGGGAGGGAGGTGGATCTCTGTGAGTTAGAGGCCAGTCTGGCCAGAGCTGTTTCAAAGAGAAACTCTGTCTGGGGGGAAAAAAATGAGAGAGCCATGAGAAGAATGATCAGACAGACTTCCTGAAACATGGAGAACATACAGGATGAGGCAGGGTGAACAGAACTGGGGAAGAGGAAACTTCAGCTTACTTTAGGAGTTCTCTGTCTTGAAGGAATCCCGTCAAGTATAGCGATGGCATCTTTGTCTAGTTTCAGCATTGTATAACACTCAGCCATTTTGTATTTCACTTCAATTTCAGAAGGAAGACACTTCAAGATAACAAAAAACATCTCTTCAAAATATGATCTCAACAGTGTGACAGTTCTTCAAAAGATTAGACAGGGTAAGTCATCTTATAACCTAGCAATCTGCTCCTAGATATATAATCGAGAAATAAAAACAAGCTCACCCAAAAACTTGGGCACAAACCTTTACAGCCACATTACTCATGGTAGACAGGAATAAGCAACCCAATGTTCATCAATGAATAGATAAACAAAATGCAGCATGCATGTACCACGGAATATTACATGATAACAAAATGAATGGTTTCAACCCATACTTCAACCCTGTCTCTCAAAAAAAAAAAAAAAAAAAAAAAAAAACACCAAAAAACAATTTGTGTGTGTGTGTGTGTGCACGCGCGCCAAAGACTGGGCATTGGTGGTGCATACATCTTTAATCTCAGCTCTCAGGAGGGAGACACAGGAAGATCTCTGTGAGTTTGAGACCAATATGGTCTACAGAGTGGGTTCCTATACATTCAAGGCTACTTACACAGAGAAACCCTGTCTTAAAAACCCCAAATAAATAAACAAATTAATCAATTCTTTTAATCACCTGGCTCTGTGGAGTAGACGCAGAATTTCCAGTTGAAGGTCTCACTTTTGAAGTTTTACTCAAGGCTTTCTTCTGCTGTAAAGCCATGGTATACTTACTCACAGCATTACGGTACTCCTTATCGTGAAAGAGAGAATCTGCATGATACACCAAAAGCTGGTACTTTTGAGACGGGGAAAACAGCTCACTAGAAAACAAAAGAAGCAAATCCCACATAGGTTATTTTGAAGATTAGAAAGAATGCCTGCTGTGGCATATTAATTTAATGTTACTCTATCTAAAACACCTGATTGGTCTGAAAGACTGGGGCTGGAGAGATGGCTCAGAGGTTAAGCGCACTGGTTGCTGTTCCAGAGTTCAATTGCTCTTCCTGAGTTCAACTCCCAGCAACCACCTGGTGGCTCACAATCATCTGTAATGAGATCTGGTACTCTTTTTCTGGCCTGCAGGGATACATGCAGACAGAACACTGTATACATGATAAATAAACAAACCCCTTAAAAAAAAAAGCTGAATGGCCAATAGTTGGACAGGAGAGCGATAGGTGGGGCTGCCAGGGAGAGAGAATAAATAGGAGAAACATAGGTTCCAGAGATAAAAGAGGGAGAGCAAGAAAAGGAGAAGAGTAGAAAGACAGGGGCCAGCCTCCCAGCCACACAGCCAGCCATGGAGTAAGAATGAAAGAAAGTCCAGAAATAAAACGTTGTTAAAAAGAAATAGGATAATTTAAGTTAGAAAAGTTGGCTAGAACAAGCCAAGCAAAGACTGGGCATTCATAAGTAAGAATAAGACTCCATATATTTATTTGGGAGTTAGGTGGGAGGCCCACAAAGAGTTAAAAAAAATTACACCTTGGTGTTTACTTAAGCCTAACAAAAAGTATTGTATGTTAGTTTATAGAAAAGTTAGTATACATTAAGTGCAAGTAGGTAAATAAGAGGCACAACATTTGAACACCATGAAAATACAGCCAACACATCGAGTATGATATCTTACTGTATTCTGATTTTGTGCAACTTAGTGTTTTCTTAATACTGAAGCTAAATAATACCTATAAATCAAATCCAATAAAATGATAAAGAAAAATGTTTTCCTTCTCTTTTTAAGGCCCTTCCACCCTCTTCCTGCATTTTGAGACAATGCCTCACTCTGTAGCCCAGGCAACCTTGAATTTATGGCAGTCCTCCTGCTTCTGCCTTGGAAGTGATGGGATTATAGAATGGCCCCCTATGCCTACTCAATAAGACCTCTCAGTTTAGCACTGTTTTATATACACCTATATTACCTTAGGTTAACATCAAATTTTAAGGATAATATTGGCCAAGGATATCAATCTCAACAACTTGACTATTATTACCAAAGGGCAGAGACTCCAGAAAGAAAAAAATTTACCACTATGAATTCTTTTTAGAAAAACACTGAAAAAGCAAGCACCTGAACTGGGCATGGAGGCATAAGCCTTTAATCACAGCATTAGGGAGCCAGAAATAGGTGGATCTCTGTGAGTTCAAGACTAGCCTACTCTACAGAGTTCCAGGACAACACAGAGAAACCCTGACTGGAAAAACCAAAACAAACAAAACAAGCACCCAAAAAATTGAAAGCCAGTGTGAGAACAGAATAGGAAAGTCAAAGTGGCAGGATGAAAAAGGATTAGCCTTAAGAAGCCTTTTTAGGGCCGGGGCGATGGTGGCGCACGCCTTTAATCCCAGCACTGGAGAGGCAGAGGCAGGCGGATCTCTGTGAGTTCGAGACCAGCCTGGTCTACAGAGCTAGTTCCAGGACAGGCTCTAAAGCCACAGAGAAACCCTGTCTCGAAAAAAGTCTTTTTAGAAAGTCATCACTATTACTTATATGTGTACATTGTTCCCAGAAGAGAATGTTGGATCCCCTGGAAAGTAACTGATATGGGTTCTGGGAACCAAACTCAAGTCCTCTGCAAGAGCAGCAAGAATTCTTAAAACTATGGAGCTAGCTCTCCAGGATCTGAAAGTCTCTTTTTAATTTCACATACAAAAAACAAACTTTTCAACACTAGAAGCACTATTAATCATCTTGACTCTCAGTGTTTAAAAATAATGTAAGGGAATCCATATTCTCAAACGTTGTTTTTTTCAGTATTTCATATCAAGCCCAAGGCCTCACAAATGCCAGGCAAGCCTTCTATCACAGAAGTTCATCCTTTACTCTCAAAAAGAAACCATTTTAACCAGTCCTTATCAGCAAGGTTAAATGCCTGGACACTGCTTTACTTTTTGTCCTGCATGGGTTATCCATCCAAGGTCTCTGCACGCTAGGCAAGCATTCGATCCACAGCTCTATCTGAAACCCTGATCAGATAATTCCAGTCCTACTCCTTGCAAACTAATTGAGGATTATGCATTTCTCTCTATCAGGTAAAGAAGAGACTGAGACAAAGAATTCTATAAGCAGGCATGCATATTAAAAACAGTGGAAGCCATAAGTGGTGGCACAGGCCTTTAATTCACTGACACTCAGAAGGCAGAAGCAGGTAGATCTCTATGAGTTTAAGTCAGCCTGGTCTAATACCCAGTTCCAGGACAGCCAGAACTACATATCAAGGAGTAGATAATGGCTCAGTGATTAAGAGCACTGGCTGCTCTTCCATAGGTCCTGAGTTAAATTCCCAGCAGCTGGTGACCGTTTCTGGTGTTTAAGCATACATGCAGACAGAATATGTATACATAATAAATAATTTTTAAATAAAAAAGACCTACGCATTGAGACCATGTCTTAAACAAACGTGATAAGGGAGAGGGCTATTTTAAAACCCCAACAACTAGGTACCACTACCAGGTATGGTCATCTCTTGTAGTCATAGCATTTATTTGGAAGCAGAGGCAGGATGACAAGGCATTCTAAGAACTAACTTTGGCTATATATATAATCAGTTCAAAATCAGTCTGGGCTATGACCCTTTCAAAAAGAGGAGTGGGGGTGACTCCACAGTTAAGAGCATCTGGGATTTTTGGGTTTTTTGTTTTGGTTTTTCTAGACAAGGTTTCTCTGTAGTTTTGGAGCCTATCCTGGAACTAGTCCTTGTAGACCAGGCTGGCCTCAAACTCACAGAGATCTGCCTGCCTCTACCTCCCGAGTGCTGGGATTAAAGACTTGTGCCACCGCCACCTGCGAGCATCTGGGTTTTTATAGAGGATCCAGGTCTAGCTCCCAACACACCTATCAGGCAGCTTACAACTACCTGTGACTCCAGTTCTGACCTCCAAGGAATCCGATGCCCTCTTCTGGTCTCTGAAGGCATCATGCGTACACATGGTACACGTGTGTGTGTGTGTGTGTGTGTGTGTGTGTGTGTGTGTGTATGTGTATGCAGATGCATACACATAAAAAAACAGAAATTCCAAGCAATCATTCCCTAATCCTATTTCCCTTGGAAGGCACTAATCTGTGGTACCTTCTTAAAAATAATTTTATTATTATTTATGTGTACTCGTATGCCTGTGTACATGCACACACACAAAACCAAAAATCATTTTTAAAAAAAATCAAGTGCAATAGAACATGTCTATAATCTCAGAACTTGGATGTGGAGGCAGGAGGATGAAGAGTTCAAGGTCAGTCTGAGCTTCACCAAGACCCTGTCTCAAAAAGTAAAACAAAGCTGGGCATAATGACTCAAGTCTAATCCCAGCATTCTAGAGGCAGAGGCAAGTGGATCTGAGTTCACACCTAGCCTACTTTATAGTTCCAGGGCAGCCAGGGCTATGCAGAGAAACTAGGTGGGGGGTGGTGTGGTGTGAGACAACCTGCTCTTGTACACTGTAAAGATTTGTCACTCACACTGGTTTAACAAACCAGTAGCCAGACTAAGAGAATTCTGGGAAGAGGAAGGAGGTTGCAAACCAGACACAGAGGAAGCAAGATGAGAATGCCTTACTGAGAAAAAGTACCAAGCAACATGGCTAAACATAGATAAGAATTATCGGTTAAGTTGTAAGAGCTAGTTAATAATAAGCCTGAGCTTATAGGCCAAACAGTTTATAATTAATTTAAGCCTCTGTGTATTTCTTTGGAACTGAATGGCTGCAGGACCAGACAGGACAGAAACTTCTACAACAACCAAAGAGCAGAGAATGAATAAAGAGATGGGCTGCTTGCTCAATTTTGGACCTTACTCATCCATCTTCCTTATCCAAAGGAAACGGGTTTTTCATGTATTATTCCAGAGATACATCATAGACACATTACAAAGCAAGTGTGTTACAGCATATACTGACCACTTTGTGGGTAGAGCAGTATCTTAGGTATCAAACGCGTATTTTTCAGTATATACATATAATCAGGCATTTCAAGAGTCTGTTTGCTTTTAGTGGTACCAGGAACCCACATCTGGGTCTTACACATGCTAAGTGGGCTCTCCATGTCTGAGTTACATCTCCAGCCTTAGGAAAGCTATCACAAACCAGACCAACCTTTGATTCCTTGAGTTTATTATGTAACTTTATATAAAGTATTTAGCCATCTTGACCTCTTTTTTAAAAAAAATGTATTTTGGGTAGTGCTAATGATGAAACCTAGGGCCTCAAACATTCTACTTAAGTATTGTACCACTTAACTATGTCACCAGTACTGCTTTTTATTATTTTCTTTCTTTTTAAATTTATTTATATTTTATTATGAGTATTCTGTATGCATACCTGCATGCCAGAAGAGGGCATCACATCCTATTATAGATGGGTGTGAGCCACCATGTGATTGCTGGGAATGAACTCAGGATCTCTCGAAGAGTAGCCAGTGCTTTTAACCCCTAAGCCATCTCTCCAGCCAGCCCCACTAGTCCCATTTTAACTGTTTTTAGTTTGTTTTTTTTTTTTAACAGGGTGTACACTGTCGATTAAAAAAACTTCAAAATATAAAGGATAAATGTAGGAACCTAAATGCTTCCATAGCTAAAAAACTGCCAATCCAACCTAATGAGAAAAAGCACAGGTTAGCTATGTTTAGTCTAACTAGAGAAGCAAACTGCTTCAAACAATGCTATAACATCATTAAGACCAAAGAATAAAGATTAGGGCAGCTGGGCAGTGATGGCACACACTTTTAATCCCAGTACTCCGGAGGCAGAGGCAGGTGGATTTCTGTGAGTTCAAAGCCAGCCTGGTTTACAAAGCAGGACAACACAAAGAAACCTTTTCTAGAAATCCCTCCCCCTAAAAAAGATTAGGGGATTGCCTACGACCAATCACACTGACCCAGGAGGAAAGGCTCCAGAATGAACACAGGTTGAGAGACCAGTGTTCCCCATCTCACACTAAGATGGTGATAAAACGATGCGTGTGACTGGTAAGGCCCACAGCACACCAATAAGTGAAATGGGGGATACAGGTCCTTCAAAGTCTTTGGCTGTCTGACCTAGACCAGCTTCAGCCAAGCCAAAAGCAAACAGCTGCACAGAGTAGAAGATTCCACTGTAACATCATCTGGAGGCCCTAATGGTGGATTACAATAAAAATGACCCCAATCAGAGACAACTAGAATTCAAATACCCTAGCTCCTCTATGTTCTCTATGACCTCGCCTGACACACAGGACCTCCTGCGGTCTGCACAGCTCCTCAGCACTTTCAGGAAGTTCAGGAGTGCTTCTCACAAATGGGAACTGGGCTTTTTCAACAGGCGGCAAGAGTTAAGCAGAAAATCAAAAAAGGTCAATTCTGGTGGCGGGAGATCTGTTTAGGAAGTGACTTGCGCTGAAACCTGAACCGGGAGGCAGTTCTAAAGTGAAGACTAAGCAGGGGCCGCAGGTGTCAATCAGCATGTGCACCGCAGTAGCTCAAAACACAACCAGGGAGGCTGGCCCGCAGTGAGCTCGGGCTTCAGGAGAAACGGGAGAAAAGAAGGAATCGCTCGGCTTGGGGAGCCACGCGGAAGAGTGAGCATGATGGGGGAATTTTGAAGCAGGGTCCAACAAGCATCCAAGGCTTCATCTGAGACTTAGTAAACACGGCCAGAAATGTCACTCAGTTGGCAGTGCTTGCATAACCTTCATGAAGTGCCGGGATCGATCCCCAGCACCAAAAGAACACCGAGCATGGTAGTGCAAACCCCTGCGACCCCAGCTTCTGGGAGGCGGAGGCAGAAGCGTAGTAAGTTCAAGCCCATCCTCGGCTAGACAGCCCGCTGCAGGCTAGCCTGGTCTACAAGAGGCCCTGTTTACAAACAAAACCAAACGAGGCGCTACACGGCGGCTGCCTCGGGCCTTACAAAACGCTGCAGGGAAACTTTTAAAAAAAGGCGCCACTCGGCGAGCCAAGGATGCTTTCGGCGCCGAGTGTAGCGGCCCCCGTCCTACGCCGCGGCGGGACCTCCAGGTCTGACACTCGGGGGACGGGGTCTCTGGGAGGCCGCCGCTGCCGGAAGAGGCCTCGCCGCCTGCAGCCTCGGCGGGGCCACACGGTTCCTCCACCACCTCAGCCCCGGCTCCCAGACCGCCGCTCCCCGCCTCCACTCACGGGTTGTTATTACTCATGGTCAGCAGCAAGCTGCTGAGGAGCCGCACGTTGGAGTGCAGCCCCGCGGCCGCCATGTCCCGCACATGGTCTATCACGCTCATCCTGCCCGGCGACAGCGCGGCCCAGCAGCAGCTGACAGAACGCCCGAGAGCGGAGCGGAGCCTCGGGGAAGGTTCCAAAATGGCGGCGGCGCTGGGGTCCTTCGGGTCCAGACGCGGCTCCACCCCCGAGGATATAGGTAGCTATTGAGGTGCCTGAGTAAAAAGAAGCGCCCGAGGAGAGAAAGGGTTTTACTTTATTGAGGGTTGACAACGCAATAGAAGGCAGCCCAGTAGGAATACCGACTTCGTTTGAAATAAAGTCAGCACGAGGAATAGGTGCATCTTCAAGGCTAGTAATATTGTACAGGAGTCCATCACAAATAAGGTGGAAAACTGACAGTTAAAATTGAATTTTTGAATCAGGCGCCCAAGGGCCGACTTTTTTTTACAACGACGCGTGCGCACCAGGTGAAGGCGCCACGCCCCCTCCTCCGGTGGCAGGTATCCTGTCACCCTAAGATTCCTTGGTGCAAGGCATGGTTTACCAGGTAAAATGACCCGGTGGATCGGGGGGTGGGGGGGAGGACGTAATAAAGGATAGATACAGGAATAGCTAGGGTCGCTGATAACGCTGCAGTTAACATCTCAAGCCTTTACGAACTTGTTATTAGGTTGCATGCTCAGAAACCATAACGCTTAATCCATTCCCTTAAGGTTGTGGGAGCCAACTCAGCGGTTAAAAAAAAAAAAAAAAAAAAAACTGCATGTTCCTTTTGCAAAAGACACGAATTCGGTTCCCAGTACTTTCCTGGCGGTCCACAACCGTCGTATGAGTCCAGTTCTAAGACATCCGACTCCTTTTCCCCCGATTCCATGGTCACCTACAATCATGTGCACCTAGGACTCAGGTATGCACGACACTCATAAAAATAAACTTTAAAAATTTTAAATTTTGAATTCCCTCTTTGCCAACGAAGAAGCCAAAATTTTAAAATGTTGAAAACGAAGTGGGGTGGCCTGAGAGTAAGTAAGGCACTTACTGCCTTTAAGCATGTTAAAGTTAAAGCCTTCCTTTTTTTTTTTTTTGTTCAATCCCCTGTGACCAACATGGTGGAAGGAGAGAACTGACGCCTTCCAATTGTCCTCTGACCTCCACACAGGCACAGCAGCCATGTGCCTCTCACCCCCACAAAGAAAATAAGTAAATGCAAATAAAATTTTAAACTGTTTGCTTAAATTTGAGACTCAAGGTCTGTTTTAAAAGGTTTATTTTTGTTATTTTATTTAGGGGTGTGTGTGTGTGTGTGTGTGTGTGTGTGTGTTTATGCACATGTCTCTGCCTTCCCAATGCTGGGATCACAAGCCTGAGCCATTATTCCTTGCTTACTTACATGGACACGGGGTTAGAACTCACATTCTCAAGCTTGCATGGTGTGGTGGTTTGAACTAGCATGGCCCCATAGACTCCTATATTTGAATGTTTGGTTCCCGGTGAGTGGTCTGTTAAGGAATGATTAGGAACTGCGGCCTTCATGGAGAAGGTGTGGGGTGGACTTGGCGTTCTCAAGAGCCCACACCAGGCCCAGTCTCACTTGCTGTCTGCCTCCGTCTTTCAGATCAGGTGAAAGCGGTCTGCCATGCCTGCTGTGACCCTGCTCCCCATCATGATGATCATGGACTAATCCTCTGAAACCGTAAGCAAACTCCCAATTAAATGCTTAATTTTATAAGTTGCCTTGGTCCATGGGGTCCCCTCCCAGCCATAGAGCAGTAACTAAGACACAGCAAGCACTTCACCAGCTGCTGAGGCCTGGTCACTTTCTCTGTGAAACCTACCAGGCTGGCCTTGAGCTCACAGAGAAGCACCTGCCTCTGCCTCCCAAGTGCAGGGGATTAAAGGCAGGCGTGCTCCACCACCGCCACCTGGCAAATAACAGGCTCAACAGTAACCGGAGAATGGAAGTGAGTATTGAGCAATCCATGAAGACTCAGATTGATACACTCATACAGCTTAACGCTGCTGAGGGAAAAGGACGGGGGAAAAACTGATCATGAAATAAGAAAAACAGATCTCAAAAATATCATGCTAAAAATAAAACTCCCCTAGGTGAAGGAAGCCAGATGGAAAGTGCTAGAGAACTCCAACTCCACTTATGTGAAGTATCAAGACACAAACAAACCCACAGAGCCAGGAAGTCATCAATAACTACGGACTGTCTTGCCCCGACCTGGCCCAAGGGTGTGAGGGCTGTGGGAGTTGCGGAAATGGGGGAAGCCAGACCTGAGAATGAGAAACGGTGGCCAATGAAGTGGGCGGGGGGGGGGGGGGGGGGGACGGGGACGGGACGGACACGTAAGAGAGGGTGGTGCTGTGGGAGCCGGAGGAAGACTAGGAATCCTAGGTGAGAACGAGCAATCAAAGAAAGAGGTCAGGGGAGAGAAAAGTAGCCAGTGGCAGTTTGGGTGAGGCGGTGAAGGCTCAGAGCTGGAAACGGGCGTGAAGCGGTACGGATAGATCCCTCGGTCCCTCCATCACCAGTGGCGAGGGCTGGGAGGCTCTCAGAGACCAAACTGCGACCTTTAGCCAATCCCTAGCATCTTCGACATCAGAAAGAATTCAGAACAAAGTATGGCATTAGAACTTTGGCACAGGTTATGCTATAACTCACAGTGGCGCTGAAGCTGGCTATAAACCCCTGATCCTGCTCTTCCACATCCCAATGGCTTACAGGCCTGCACCAAGTTTTCAGGTGGATTGTGGCATAAGTGTATGATGGGGTCAGGGAAATTTGCCATGTTCAAGACATGGAGAAGTGTTGGTCCACCGTGTGGGGTTCAGCTGGCTTGAAGCAGTTTTCAACACCACAGTTGTTGGCCATTGCGCAGCTCTTCAGTACCACACTGTGCCTCACATTCAGGGGTCCTGCCGCAGAGTGCTGGCCCTCCACTTAGGATAGGTTTTGTCCTTGGGGTAACGCTGGTAACATTTTGTTTAAAAAGTTTCAAGAATCTCTGGTCAAGGACGAGGTGGTGCAGGCTAATAATCCCAGGACTGCCTCTAATCAACACGTCTAAATATCTACATGAAACGTTGTAGCAGTGTTTTGTTGCTGTTGGTGGTGGTGGGTTTTTTTGTTTTGTTTTGTATTGTATTTGTTTTTCCAGACAGGGTTTCTCTGTAGCTTTGGTACCTGTCCTGGAAATTAGCTCTTGTAGGCCAGACTGGCCTCGAACTCACAAAGGTCTTGCCTCTGCCTCCCGAGTGCTGGAATTAAAGGCGTGTGCTGGGCTCATTGTTTTTACAATAGTGGCTGAAGAGATGTCTCAGTGGTAAAGAGTCTTTGCTGCTCTTCCAGAGGAGAGATTTTATTTTGGAGACAAGGTTTCTTGAAGGTCTGGCTGTCCTGGAACTCACAGAGATCCTCTGCCTCTCAAGTGCTGGGACTAAAGGTGTCTGCCACCATCTCTTACAAAACTAAAATTTTTTAAAATTAGTAAATAAATAAAAGCCTGCTTAAGCTGGGTGGTAGTGGCGCACGCCTTTAATCCCAGTACTCAAAGGAGGCAGACACAGGCAGTTCCAGGACAGGCTTCAAAAAGCTACAGAGGGTGGGTTTACTGGGTTTGGAGTTGCCTAGGCTGTTTGTGACGATACTGGTGCACCATGGTCCCTTTTAAGACTTATAAGTCGCTGGTCCAGCTGAAGCACAAAGAAGGGACCTTATTTGAAGTGAGACTCTAGCTTGCTGCCCGAGTGGTTCCGGACCGAGTATCTGGATGATCCAGAAACAGTGTACGTGAATCCTTGGTTCGTGGAAGCGATATCTGGCAAGGATGGAGAGTACATCCCACGTTGAGAGTACATCACGTACCTTGCTTCAAGTGACCCATTGGCATCCTAAAGAGGATGCAGAGATTTTGATATTCGGGCCTCCTTATTACCAAGAAGACGTTTCCCAGATGATCTTCAACTTGGTTAACTATTTCCGCCTGCGAATGATACAAGAGGAGGACCTTTCTCAAGAGGATGAGACCCAGTGTCTTCTTGAGGAGGTTGATGAGGCTGCTACCCAGCAGGCTCTGATGGAATAAGACTTTTTGTTTTCCCCTAGTGTTGATGTTTGCAAACACAATTGAAAATATTCCAATAAAGAGTTGCATCCTCAAAAAAAAAAAAAAAAAAAAAAGCTACAGAGAAACCCTGTCTCAAAAAATCCAAAGGGGAAAAAAAAAAGCCTGGCTAATGGGGATGGGGCTGGAGAGATGGCTCAGAAGTTAAGAGCACTGTATACTCTTCCAGAAGTCCTGAGTTCAATTCCCAGAAACCACATGGTGGCTCACAACCATCCATCATGAGATCTAGTGATTTCTTCTGGCATGCAGGCATATATGCAGGCAGAACACTGTATATATAATAAATAAATATATCTTAAATTTAAAAAAATCCTGGCTACAAGTTCGAAGCTTGCCAAGGCTACTTACTGAGAGGCTGTCTCAAACAACCACCACCAAAGTACAAAGAGGGCTGGTGTGAACTGATGTTCCCAGTAAAAAGCCACACCTATATTGACAATTCTACAGGTCTGGGCAGGTTGACTGATTAGGTCTCCATGAGGAGAGTTAAAATATTGAAGTTCCAGAGCCAAAATTATCTTGGACTTTTCTTTTTTTCAGTATAGGGTCTCACAGTGTAACACTGGCTACCTGGCTAGCTTGGAACTCACTGGCCTCGAACTCATGGAGATTCGCCTGCCTCTGCCTCCTGAGTGCTGGGATTAAAGGTGTGCGCCACCACCACCTGGCTCCAAGTTAGTCTCAAACTCACAGACATCCATCTGCCTCTGCCTCCCATGTGCTGAGATTAAAGATGTTTATCAACACATTAGGTTTTTTTTTTTTTTTTTTTTTTTTGATTTTCGAGACAGGGTTTCTCCGTAGCTTTTGGTTCCTGTCCTGGAAGGAACTAGCTCTTCTAGACCAGGCTGGCCTTGAACTCACAGAGATCTGCCTGCCTCTGCCTCCCGAGTGCTGAACACATTAGTTTTTTTATTCCCCTTTCCTTTTTTTTTTCTTTCGGTTTTTCAAGACAGGGGTTCTTTGTGTAGTTGTGGCTGTCCTGGAACTCACTTTGTAGACCAGGCTGGCCTCGAATTCAGAGATCTGCCTGCCTCTGCCTCCTAAGTGCTGAGATTAAAGGTGTGTGCCACCATGGGGCTCTAATCTTTTTTCTTGTGTGTGTGTTTGTGTGTGTGTGAGAGCCCCAGCAAGCACGTCTGTGTACCATGTGCTTGCCTGGTGCCCAAGGATACCAGAGGAGGGCTTTGGATCCACTAGAACTAGAATTACAGCCTGCTTTGCACCATTATGTGTGTGCTGAGAACTGAACCCAGGTCCTCTCCAAAAGTAACAGGTGCTTCAGGGTGGTAACTGGCCCTGAGCTTTATTTAGGTAAGTCACATGACCGTGCACAGTGACACAGAGGAACCACAGTGGAATAAGCCGGCACACCCCAGGCCTTTTCCATATGCCTAGCAGCACCCAAAGGGCAAACACCTCTCCCTGATGTTTCTCAGAAGTCTTTCCTACACGGGGAAACAGTTTGGCTTCTCTGAGTGACTCAGGCAGGATTAGGTGTAATACTGGTGGGACAAAGAATTTGCCCGGGGTTGGAGAGATGGCTTGGTGGTTAAGAGCACTAATTGCTTCTCCAGAGGACCTGAGTTCAGTTCCCAGTACCCACATAACAGCTCACAACTGTCTGTGAATCCAGTTCCAGGGAATCTGACACCTTCATACCAATGCACATAAAATAAAGTTAAATAAATTATATTTAAAAAAAAAAAAAGAACTTGCATGAACAATGGCAGGGGAATAAATGACATCACCTTTCCAACCAGTTGGCCCTCTTTTCATGGAAGAGACCAACTGGCAAGACAACACTTAGGGCTTCTCAGCTGCTCCAGGGACACCTGTGCAAGGGACAGACAGTACTTAGAGGTAGCTTTGAGACAGGTACAACATAGGGCAGCTTGGCCCAGCCAGAGTCCAGTTGCCAAGGCCCACGGCCCTCTACAGGAAACCTTCATTCCTATGCCACACCCATCAACCCTTACTTCTGAGACTCCAGCCCATGTCTGGAGCCCATGTCTCTGGTCCTCCAGTCTATCAAGTCTATATCCAGTGACTAAACCCCAATAGGATTACAAGAGAAACTGTCTGTGCTGAAATATAATAACTAAGACACAAAAGCCAAATTTAATGATACAATGAAACATTCCTGTCTTTCCTTTTTTCTTTTTGAGACAAGGAGACAAGGTCTCACTGTGTAGCCCAAGAGATCCAAATGCTTCTGCCCCCTAAATGCTGGGATTAAAGGTGTATTGCCACCACTCCTGGCCAAAAAAAAAAGGGGGCTTGTTTTTGTTTTTAGACATAGGGTTTCTCTGTGTAGCCCTGGCTGTCCCAGAACTCACTCAGTAGACCAGGCTGGCCCTGAACTCCCAGAGATTCATCTGCCTCTGCCTTCTAAATGCTGTCATTAAAGACCTGTCCCACCACTGCCCCACTAGATTTATTTACTCTTTTTTAGGATTTAATTATTGATTTTATGAATCTGACACTTTTATGCCAGAAGATGGTATCAGATCCCACTGATGGTATAGATGGCTGTGAGCCACCATGTGGTTGCTGGGAATTGAACTTAGGTTCTCTGGAAGAGCAGTCAGTGCTCTGAAGTGCTGAGGCACCTTTCCAACCCCCACTTTTTATTTAATGTATTTTGTCTGCATGGCCTGTGGAAGTCAGACGAGGTCATCAGAACTGCTGGAACTGGAATTGAGGATAGAGGTGAGCCACTAAGTGCATGCTGGAACCAAACCCATGTCCTCTGCAAAAGCAACAAGTATTCTCAGTCCATCAGACTCAGATTGCTGACTGCCCCTTCTGCCCACTTCGGGTGTATACTTCAGTAAACTACCTCTTTTCATGATAGTCCTGTATTTGCCCCGTGAACCTCTCATAATTGTTAAGCTGCTTTGTTTTGATTTTATTTTCGAGACAGTATTTCTCTGTGCAACCCTGTCTGTCCTGGAATTCACTCAGTAGATCAGGCTGGCCTTGAACTCAGAGAACCACCAGCCTCTGCCTCCCAGGTGCTGGGATTAAAGGCATGTGTCACCATACAGGCTTGGGTACACTGGACTTTAAAGTGTCAACACGCTGCAGGTCGCCTGTGAACTGGAGCTTCAGAGCCAAAGCAAAGTAGAAACCCATGGACGATTCATCTCAGCATAGACACAGAACAGATGTGGCCTGAAAATTACACCCTCCTGATGGAGTGGCCTAACATCTGTAAACACAAATGAAAGGGCAAACAAAGCAAAGTGCTTTCAGCGCGAATGCTACAGCTATCTCTGTTTTGTTTTTTAAAGATCTTCAGTACTAATAGTTTTTGGAAGAAGAAAAAGTTAAGAGCGAAAGAACTCAAATCAATCTTGTTCCAGTATTTCCGTGCACTGTGTCCTTTCTGCACCCGATGATAAACGACAGCAATTAGCGTCCTAGTAAAATGACGAATATAAACAGGATGCTTATGGGAAAAGAACAAGGTTACCAGACTGCCTCTTTATTTATTACCTGTTACTATTATTAAAGGGCTGGAAATTGAACCCAGGGCCTTGTGCATGCCTGTCAAATGTTCTGCCACTGGGCTACAGCCCCAACTGCTGCTGCTGCTTTTTTCCCCCCTTTTTGAGACAGGGTCTCAAACTGTCCCTAAACTTGCTATGTAGCTGATGACTGTAAACTTCTGATCCTCCCGCCTCCACTTCCTGAGTGCTAGCGTTACAGGCAAGTGCTGGGAATGGGATAGCAGACTGATAGATGGATTATTTTCTCATCATTGAGTAGTGAATGGCTGGACCAAGACGACTTCATACTTAAACATCTGACAGGGTTGGGTCCCAGTCAGCAGTAGATCTGGGTTCGGTTCCCAGCACACATACAAATTTTGACGCCTATTGCTAAAGTACTTTAAATTGTACTTTCTAGTGTGGCAGCATATTCCTTTAGTCCCAGCATGGGGGAGGCTGAGGCAGATGGATTTTTTATTTTTCTTTTTTGGTTTTCAAGACAGGGTTTCTCTGTAGCTTTGGAGCCTGTCCTGGAACTAGCTCTTGTAGACCAGGTTGGCCTTGAACTCACAGAGATTTGCCGGCTTCTGCCTCCTGAGTGCTGGGATTAAGAGTGTGCACCACCACTGCCCAGCTAAATCCAGTCTTCATAGAGACTCCCAAGCTAGCCAAAGCTACCCTGCCACAAACCAACAAGTCATGGGGAGGGGCCAACATGACCTGGAATGGCTTAGCAGGTAAAGACAATGCCACCAAACTTGACAACCTGAATTTAATCCTAGGGACTAACATGCCGGGAGAAATGACCCAAGAATACCACCTTTTTGCTTTAAGATGTGTCTTTTAATATACATAGGTTTTGTTTTTTATTTTTTCCTTATTTTCCTGTTTTTCTTTCACGCTGGGCTTGCACCCACAGCCTCTATACTAATCCTTTTGTCCAGCCCTGGACAGGTTTGTGCACAGCCCTGGGCTGGACTGGGCTGAAAGCGGTATTTAACTAGTTTGTAGCTCATAAACACATCCTGCAGAGGACTGAGCTCAGGAACGCAAATGACACTCAGTCAGGCATGGCGGCACACACCTTTGATCCGAGCACTTGGGAGGTGGAGGAGTTCAGTTATCCTTGGCTACCTAGAAGTTTCAGGACATTGAGTTCCTTGAGGCCCACTCGAAAGAGATAATAAACACATCTACTTAGTTAAGGCAAGTGAGGTGGCTCACGAGCATCTGGGAAATGGAGAGGTTGAGGTAGGACTGCCTCAAGTTCAAGATCAGCCTGGAACTCTGTCCAAAACAGAAATTCTAAATCAGACCATAGTGGCTCACACTTTTAATCCCAGCACTCTGGAGGCAGAGGTAGGTGGATCTCCGTGAGTTCCGACGGTCAGCCTGGTATATACAATGAGTTCCAGGACAGCCAGAGCTACAAAGTTGAGACGCTATCTCAAAACAAACAAACAAAACAAAACAAAAAAGAAAGGAAAATGGACAAAGAAGTAAACAGTTTTCTGGAGAAGGTGCAAAGCAACTACCCATCTTAGAGAAATAGAGGCCAAAGCACAGTGAGACGCCACGTCACAGTCACAGGGAAGCAAAGGAAGGAAACAAGTGTTGGCGAGGTAGGGGGACACAGCACGGTCGCATGTCCCTGTGGGAATGTAAAACAGTGCAACTGCTGTTCTCCAGAAGGCTCAACAGTTCCCATGTGACTCAGCGGTTCCACTCTGAGGGATAGAATAAGCAAAAGAAACCTTGTGTGCACATTAAAAATGTGCACACCAATGTTCTTGGCAACACTGTTTGGTCAGAGCTCCAAAATAGAAACAACACAGATGTTCCCTGGATGATGAATGAATAAATACAGTGTGATCTGCACCAAGATGGAATATTACTCAGCTGTAAAAAGGAACGGACTACACGCGGGTACAACACAAAGATGCTGTGCTACGGGAAAAAAGCCAGACTCCTCTTCCATGAGGAATAGGGGGAGGGGACGGACTTAGAAACATGCTAAGGGAAAGAAGCCAGATTCAAAGGCTGGATTATCCACTATAGGTCTCTAGTATATGAAATATCTAGAGTAAAGAAATCAAGAAAACAGAGACTAGATTAGGTTAGTCCAGAGCCTGAGGACAGGAAGACTTTGGAGCAAAGAAGGTCACACATCTTTTGGGTGTGGCATGTAGATATATGGAACTACATATATACTGACAACCATTACACTGTCCGTTATTTGAGAGGCTACGATGGGGCCTGGCACAGTGGAGGACACCTACAGGAGGATTTGGGGTTTAAGGCCCATGTGGGAGGCATAGTTAGTTATGGGCCACCCTGGGACTACACAATGAGGCTGCTTCAAAAAAGACAAACCAAATCATAAACACCAGTCCCCTGCTCCCAAATATACCCACACCCCTTTCCATAAAAGGTACAGGGTAAGCTTTATCTCAAAAATGTTTTAATTCAATGTCTAAGATAAGCAATGACATTTATTACATATTAAGTACCAGCCTGAAATTGCCAAAAATTCAGATCACCTGACACCCACCCCCCAAATTCTTGATCAAGAGCTTTTCAGGCAAAGACACAATCGCTCCTCACTTCATGATCCATTATGAACGGACACAAAGAACTGTGTACACCTTGATGTGATGCTGCCTGGGCTCCATCCACTCACTGCCCAGGTCCTGAGAGACTCTTGTTCATGAACTGTCTCTTCACAAAGCAAGTCCACCACTGTCAAAGGCACAAGACAGATCTCAGGGTCAGGGCACAATGCAACCTCAAGGGCAGGCCAGAATTCCAGTTAACTTATGACACACAACTGTATCTAAACTAGCTTGGCATCTTACATCAAATTCAAAGGTTACCACAGCAGAAAAAGTAAATGTGCTTACTTGCCCTCCATAGGTGTGAGGCTTACATCCATCCATAGATAGAAAGGGGGGAGAACCAGACATAGTGTACCCATATACTGCAGAACTAGCGAGGCTGAGGTAGGGGGCTGAGTCACCCTTGGCTGTGTAGCCAGTTCTAGCCCAGTTTGTGCTATTTTCCCAAACCCCACCCTCCCCAGGGGCCCCTACCATGTAGTGAATACACACCAACTGCTCCTTGTGACTGTTCCCTATGCAAGGCAAGAGTCATCATTTACATGGAATTCAGTACGCCATGAGTGTGGGTAACCTGGGGCATTCAAAGCCCACAGAGGATGCACAGAGGCTATATACGAACACCATGCCATTTTACATAACACCCACAGACTGTGGATGCAATGGCTACACACCCATACACAAACCCTGTGCATGACTGGAGTCTGTTCAGTAGTGAGTGTGGGGCAGTGAGCCCTGCATTGCCGAGCCCTCCAGGTCGGGCAGAAGTGAGTGTTCTTGGGACAGAAGGCTTCGGTGGCGTAAAAGGCTCACCTTGCTGGGTTTATCATTCTGAGGGTCAAAAACTTTTTCACAGAGCCGCAGTCCAGTCTCCTGCCTCAGCTGCTGTAGGTACGCCCGCATCACTTCTGCAACAGGGAAATCTGCATGTGAGGAGATATGCTGGACGCACTGCCTGTCCAGCCAGACACTGACCTTAGTAAGGAATCTGTATCCATTCAAACAGCTTAGAGAAAGAATGGTCCAGATCAGAGAGAGCGAGAGCGAGAGCGAGAGAGAGAGAGAGAGAGAGAGAGAGAGAGAGTGTGTGTGTGTGTGTGTGTGTGATGGTAAACTCCTTCCTTTGGTGTGGGTCCCAGGAATCGAACTAGACTGTCAGAGTTGGCAGTGAGCACCTTTATCGGCTGAGCCATCTTGCTGACTCCAGATGGTCTTATAACTACATTCATTTTGGCCCAACAGTCTCTGCATGTGACACTTGCTAGCAAGCTCTTCTGTGAAAGTAAGGCGACACATGTGTACTAAGTGCCTTACTGTCAACCTGAGCACCAGTCACTGGGCTAGGGGGATGGTTCAGTGGAGAAGAAGCTTGCTATGTGCATCTTCAGCACCCATGTAAAGGTAGGGTGGGCATGGTGGCTGGCCTGTACTCCCTTCCCTTAGGAGGCAGAGTCGGAGGATTCCTTGAGCAAGTTGGCCAGCTACACTAGCTGGATCAGGGAGCTCCATGGTCAGTGAAAGAGCCTGCCTCAATATGCAATGTGGAGAATGACCTGACATCAATCTCTGGCCTCCACGCACACACGCACACAAGTGAACATGCCCACAAGTGTATTCGCACCCACACCTACTTGCTCGCCTCCACACCATATACAAAAAATGAACACCAATCAAGGCAGAGGGCCATGAGTTCAAGACCAGCCTAGATTACAGAAAGACCACATCCAAGAAACAATCAAAAAACCACACATCAACACCAAAAGTAAGACAGTGGGATGGCTGCATACACGAGTTCACACACATATGCGCGCGCACACACACACCCTCATAGGCACAGTCCCGTCTCACCATCCTCCTGTTTATTCGCAGGTTTGGCATAAATGGCATTGAGGGGGAAGCCAGGCTCTCCAGGAATGGGGAAGTTTGTGATTCCGAGCGTGTACATTTCTTTCTCGCCTTGGCTCCTGGAATTGCACTAAAATTGAAGGACACATTGATAAGAAAAAGAGTAATTCCCAAACTCCAGCTGCTTGGTGCCGGCAGCTTCCAGGAGTGTACTATGTTTCGTGAGTGCACTTCTGCAGCAAGTGAACCTGCAGCCCTCTTTAGAACACTGTGTCAAAGAAGTAAAACCAAGAGAAACTACAGAGAAACAGTGGAATACAATAGCTAAAACACTGAAAACCAAACTTACCAGGCAGGAACACATTTCTCTTCCNATATATTTTAAGTTTTCTGAAACAATCTTACTACATAGCCCTATCCAAGAACTTGTTATATAGACCAGGCTGGCCTTGAACTCACAGAGATCCACCTGCCTCTACCTCCAGAGTGCTGGGATTAAAGGCATACGACACCACAATGGGCCCTAATAAGATCTTACTAGTTAAATTCTGAAGTAGTGATAAATTCGAACACATTTCAAAGTCAGCTCTCTCAAATACATGAGGACTGTGAGCCTCTAAGTGGGGGAGATGCTAACATGGCTGTGTCCTGCTGCCCACTCCATGCCTGATGCAAATGCTCCACTGTTCTCAGAGGATGAAGGAGACTACTGTCTCCTGACACCTCACCGCCCTCCTTCATGTCAGTTCCCCTATGGATTCAGAGACCGCAGCAGAGAGAGCTTTGGCTTCTCCTCGGGTCTTAGCAGACCCAGGTGGTTTTGAGGGATAGCCTGTCTCTGTCTGCTGTCCTTATGTGAAGAGCCAAACCTTGTTACCTTTTGAAGTTTCTTTAGACACTCAGAGATGTAGAGTGTGATATAGATCAGGGTTCTATCTGCTTCATTCTGCGAGGGAAAAGAAAACAACATAATGGCCACATGAGATGGACATTTCAGAGCACGTCTGCCTTCATGATCCACTGGCAACCCACAGGGTGCACGGTCTCTCTCCCCAAGCCCAGCTGCGTGCTGCCCTGCTCCACAGCTCCTTCCTCATGCTATATAAGTTGGAGAACGAACAGTTGCGGGTGATTATAAGAGTGTGGTTTTTTTTTTTTTTTTTTTAAAAAGGCAAGGTTTGCCGGGCGGTGGTGGCGCACGCCTTTAATCCCAGCACTCGGGAGGCAGAGGCAGGCGGATCTCTGTAAGTTCGAGACCAGCCTGGTCTACAAGAGCTAGTTCCAGGACAGGCTCCAAAACCACAGAGAAATCCTGTCTCAAAAAACAAAACAAAGCAAAACAAAAGGGCAAGGTTTCTCTATGTGTACCTCTGGCTATCCTGGAACTTGCTTTGTAGACCAGACTGGCCTTGAACTGCCTCTCAAGTACTGGGATTACAGGCCTGTGCCACCACTTTCCAGCTAAGGTGGCTTATTTTTAAAAACCTAAGGTGGCTTATTTTTAAAAACCATTCTTCCTTTGAGTGTCTCAGAACAGACACACCCTTCCTTGGCAGTGGAAGAAGTCTCGGAGAGCCCTATAGAGCCCTACAGGCCCGACATCTCATCCTACCAGCAGGAGAATCTAAAGACAGTGACTACTGACTACATGTGGCCTGTAGCCCATGCCCAGTTTTATAGTCACAGTCAGACGTCCCCTCTGCTCTACTTTGTGATGAGCCAGGGTCTCTGATTCCTGGACAATCCCTCAGCCTCTGGCTCCTCACAGGCAAACACTACATCCAGCTTGTCCCTATCATACCTCTCACAAACACAGCACAAGCGACTCAGTGCTGGATAGTGTCCATATCCTGTTGGATCCTGATATCCCAGAGTCGAGCAAGCCGAGTTTGAAGTCACACAGTTTACAACACTGTCAAGAACATTCCTTGCCCTTCTTTGTGCCTGGCTCATTGCAGTAGCTCAGGAGATGTTTTGTACATCTGTCCCCTTTACAGCCAGGCACTGTTATTCTCTCATTGACCACCTTCCTCACAGGGAGAGAAGGGGAGAAGTGGTCCAAGGAAGGGCCAGGTCATTCATGGCTCCCTCCCCCCCATCCCAGCTGGGTCCACAACACAGCAGTGCAGTAGGACTGCCCCTCAGAAATGTTTGGGGTGAGAAGTCTTCCAGATGCTGGCATGGTCTGCATTTGGGAATATCTGCATAGATTTCATCCTGAGTCTGAAACACTCCAAAATCCAGTTTGTAGCTTAGGATTCTGGAGCATCCAAGGCCTGTTTGTTTTTTAGAGTAAGGAAGAAGGGCATTGTTTTTATTTTTTTGAAACAAAATTTCAGCCTGGAACTCATAACAGTCCTCTTGCCTCAGTTTCCTAATGCTGGTACGACAGCAATTTATTCTCAGTGTCCAACCTGCACACATACAAAACAATGATGGGAGGCAGAGGCAGGAGAACCAGTGTAAGTTCCAGACCAGTGTGGCCTATATAACAAGTTCCAGGCAGCCCTACATAGTAAAGCCCTGTTTCAAAGAAAACAAGCAACATATGAGACTTTGACTAGTTATCCGTAAACATGGGCCTGGCATTTCCTGGATGCTTAATCAATACTAAGTAAATAGCGATGCATCCAGACTGGGGCTTGGCTAACTCTGTCAAGTCTGGATAATAAATAAGCTTTCTAGGCTTTGTGGCTGATGCAGTCTTTGCTGTGGCTGGTTAGCCACTGTTCAGTATGAGAGCAGCCCATAGCCAATACAGAAACAAATGAACATGGCTGTGTTCTAACAAACTTTATTTCAAAAAGAGGCAGTGGGGCAGTTGGCTTGCAGAATAGCGAAGATTTTGAAGGGGAAAGAATAAAAGCTAACACGGCTGGGGTGAAAGCTCAGAGGTTAAGAGCACCTGCTTTCTCAGTGGGCCTAGGTTTGCTCCCAGAACACACACGGCAGCTTACAATCACAAGGGACTCAACTCCCAGTTCCTCTTCCGGCCCATACGGGCACTGCACATATGTGGTGTGTGCATGCATGCACACACACAGATAAATAATCTCTCTCTCTTTTTGAGACAGGGTCTCTTTACAGAGTCCTGGCTGTCTTGGAACTCACTATATAGATCAGGCTGGCTTCTAATTCATACATATCTACTTGCCTCCCAAGTGCTGGGGTTAAAGGTGGGTATAACCATGCCTAGCCTAAAATAAATAATATCAAAAGGAAAAAGATAAAAATAAAAAAAGAAGGAAAAAAACCCACACAACCCATAGCCTCTCCCACTCAGCTCTGCTTTCAGATTCTAGTCTCACCGTCATTTCATTTAACTCTCACAGCAGCCCTGACTTCAAAGTAGATTGATGGATTGATGGATTTTTGGTTTTTCTGGGTTTTCAAGACAGGATTTCTTTGTGTAGCCCTGGCTGTCCTGGAAAACTCATTCTGTAGGCCAGGCTGGTCTTGAACTCACAGAGATCCGCCTGCCTCTGCCTCCCAAGTGCTGGGTTTAAAGGTGTGCACCACCACTGCCTGGCTCAAGTAGACATTCATCCCCATCTGAAAACTAAGCACCCCCAGCTCTGGAAGTTACCTTAATTTCATAGTTCTTGAAGAAGACATTGGCCTTGAAGTAATAGATGGCTTCATCCACAATATCTGTGTCTTTTGCTAGGCAGGAAACAAGAAGGAAGGCAGAGATATTACCAAAGGGACATGGTCCACCCACAGCTGCAAGGAGAGGTCTCCAAGCGCGATTATCACAAGGTCTGGAGTTGGATAAAGGAAATGAGGCTGGGGCCAGCTGGAGAGATGGTTTGGGCATTAAGAGGGCTGGCTGCTCTGGCAGAGAACCTGGGTTAGCTCCTGGGGATCTGGCGCCCTCTTCTGGCTCAAAGGTCACCAGGCAAAAACACTCACGTATAAAATAAAATCTTAAAAAAATAAATAGGGCTACTGAAATACAGTCTTTAATAGTATTTCTAGAAACCAAAGTGGTTTATTTTTAGTTCTACTATCTCTGAAAAAAAATCTATGTGCTCATTAGAAAAGTAAATTCAATCAATTAAAAAAAAAGATTGCCATCTTAATTCTTATTACCCAGAGCAAACTATCACTGCTTAGTAACCATTTAAGACCTCAATGCACTTATAAAAATGGGCTGAGACACAGGCTATCGCCCTTTAAAAACAAAACAAAACAAAAACCCCAAAAAACAAACAAAAAAACCCTTCTATGTGTGTCTGTTTGTATGCCACATGAGTGCAGAGGCCCATAGAGGTCAGAGGAGGGCATCAGATCCCTTGGAGCTGGAGCTACAGGTGGTTATGAGGCCAATGTGAGTGCTGGGCCCTCAAATCTGTCCTCTGGAGCAGCAGGAAGCACTCCTTAACCACTGAGCCATCCCTCCAGCCCCAACACTCTAACAAAATGCCCTGAAAAGGAAAAAGCATCCAATATAATTTTATTTGAACCCGTGCACTGGAGATTCAAGGGAAATACTCAAATTATTTAGGAACATTGGGGTTCAGATAACCTTCTCTCTTTTTATGGAAACTGGTTTAAATACAGCATGAGCTGTTCTAAGTGGCCACACTGAGGAAAGCCAGAAGCACTCTGTGACAAACAGAGCTCATTAAACAATTTCTCTGGCAATCTTTGCTTCTCTTTTTCATTTTGAAAGGACAGACTTTCTGGGTTTGATATGCAGCAGCTGGCTGCAGCAGGCCACCGACAGACACTTCCTGTCCTTGGCTGCCTGGTCTCCAGTGGTGCAGGCAGAGCAGCCCTAAGGCTGCAGCCCTGGGCGACCCCATTACAACCTAGCTAGTTCCTCTGCAGGATCCAGCTGTGTTCTCTGCATTCTGCTCTCAAGAAAAGGAAACTTCTCCTGAGCACCTGGGAGGAAACAGCAGGAGAGGGGACCTAGAGCAGAGCATGGTTCACAAAGACATCTAGAGGTATTTGCACAACAGAAAAGAATTTTTCTGCAGCTGATCTTGAACCTCAGGCCTCAGACACGCCATGCACAAGCTTTACCATGGAGCTGTGCTCCTGCCCCAGAATTCATCTCATCAATGCTAAGATAACTCACAACATAGACATCTACTCCAACAGTTCCAGTCCTTTGGCAAAGGAAGAAGTCACCCCCTCACTTGTTTAGTTTCTTAGACTCTCATTCTTCCTCGAGGAGTCAAGGAAGATGCTTAGTGTTTTCTCCAGTCTAGGTTGGCTGCGCCTTCCGGGACAATGTGTTATCTGTAACCATACAACAAACGGCTCTTCCTTGCAAACTGGGCCAACGTTCTTTTTCTTTGGGCTGTTAACATTTTAGTACTGATGTTCTCCTCATGTCTGCCTTTCCCCATCTGCTCCTTTTTCTCAGAATCAAGTAAAAACTGGGGTGACTTATGTTTCAGCCAGTGTTAAAAACAATTCACTTAAGAGGAGGTCAAGGCGAATAATCTGGCAGAGGAAGGGCAAGAGGGTGAGGACACAGATGGGAATTGTAACTGTGGTCCTGGAGACTGTGAGTGGAACCCAGGCCAGACACTTGCAGGCTCTGGGGTGCTGTATCTGCGACAACAGAAACGACACTGTTGGGGGAACATCTCAGAACATGTCAGAAAGCTTCAGAGTTTGAAAGAGGCTTCTGGGACAGTAAACACAATGCCTCAGAAAGCAAATGGGGGATCTGGAGGGCAGTGGGGGGCAGAGTGGGCATTCCATCTTGATGACTACAAACACCAAACAGGTAAAAAGGTGCGCAGTCCCAAAATCTGGGAATCACAGACCAGACTGGGAAACAAAGCTGATATCAATAACAAAAAATTAAAATACAAGCTGGGTGGTGGTGGCACACACCTTTAATCCCAGCACTCAGAGGCAGTAGCAGGCGGATCTCTGTGAGTGTGAGGCCAGCCTGGTCTACAGAGCTAGTTCCAGGACAGGCTCCAAAGCTACAGAGAAACCCTGTCTCGAAAAACAAAAAAATCAAACAAAAAATCTGGCAACAAAGGTTGGAGAGACTGTAGGACAGAGGGAAGCCTAATTCACTGCCAGTCAGAGTGCAATTATGCCCATTGTGGTCATCAGGTTGGAGGTTCCTCAAAGAAAAATAGAATTACCATAGGATTCAACTATCTCAGTCCTGGTCATATACCCCAAAGACTCCGATCCTGGTCATATGGTAGTGACACACGCCTTTAATCCCAGCACTTGGGAGGCAGAGAGACAGGTGGATCTCTGTGAGTTCGAAGTAAGCCTCATCTACAAGAGCTAGTTCAGGACAGGCTCCAAAGGTACGGAGAAACCCTGCTTGGGGGGGGGGGGGAATTCCTATCCTGCCAGACATATTTATACATCATGTTTATTGCTACTCTATGATAGCAAGGACATGGAACCTAGTTAGATGTCCACCAATAGATGAATAGATAATGAAAATGTGGTTGTATACAAAATGTAGAGTATCACTCAGCTGTAAAAATAAATGAAATCATAACATGTACAGGAAAGTAGATGGACTTGCAAAGTAAATATTAATCGAGGTGACCCAAACTCACAACAAAGAACACATGTTCCCCGCATACAGACCTAAGCACATGCTTGTATAAGCAGGTGTGCGTCTGTGCACAGTATAACATCTACAAAGCAGACCGAGAAACAGTAACAGCAGGTGACAAGGAAGGACAGCACGGAGGTAAATGGGCAAGAGGTCCTAACGCTATTTTCCCGTTTTCAGCTCTGTGCACAGTAAAGCTCTATAGCTTCAGAATGGCTGCTCTAACCATTCACCGTTTCCTGAGATGGGCAGATTCGGAGACTGGACAAGCATCTCAGTGGCTTCTTTAAACCAGCTTTTTTGGTTTTGATTTAAAAGCAAAGTAAAATAAATTAAAAAGAAATATGGGAAAAAAAAAGAAAGAAAAAGAAAGAAAATAAAACAAGCCACCACCACCAAAAACCAAACAAGTTAAAAAAAAAAAAAAAAAAAAAAAAAAAAAACAAAAAAAAAAAACCCAAAAAAAAAACAAAGAAATAAAAGCAAAAAAAAAAAAAAAAAAAAAAAACCCAAGAACAAAAGTATTCAGAAAAACATGAGCAAGTCAGAAATGAACAGTGTTTCAAAGCAGATGAAGAGTTAGGACTGAAGCATGGAGCACATGCCTGTTATCCAAACACTGGGGAAGCAGGCAGGAGAGTCACCACAAATTCAGGCTGGCTCAGTTTGACTTCCAGGCCCACCAGAGTTCCACCCTCTTCTGGAATACCCTCCCCCCCCAAAAAAAAGTGGTCTAATACTAGGGTTTGGTGAAATCTAAGACCCCAAGAATAATAAACTGACTTGGGCTGTGGAGATGGCTCATAGAGAAAACTCAGCCTTCTAAGTTGGGATCCCCAGGACTGAAGTGGTTACTGTCTGCTCACCTCCACTCGTACGCTGGGGCACATGCAGGCCCTCACACACAAACGTGCATTCAAAAACAAATGACTGTTTTTAAAAGTTGACAAGAGAAGAAATAGCTTTAGTGGGGAAGGGTTAATTTTTCTCGTTTTTGGAGTTAGGGCTCCCTGTGTTTCTTAGGCTGGTCATGAACTACCAGACTCAGCCTCCTGGGTACAGCACCATGCCCACATAATGCTCTCTGTTGCTTGTCTTTTCCAGCATGACAGGAGGAGGCTAGGGACCTGGCATCCAGTTAGTCTGATATGACTGACTGTGGCCAGAATTAAACACATTTCCTCTTTCTTTTTTGAGACAAGGTAGCCCAGGTTGGTTGGCCTAGAACTTGCTGAGGATGACCTTGAACTGCTGTTCTTCTGCTGTGAAAGGAAGGCAGGCCCTCCTGCAGGCTAGGCTCACCCCAGCCCACATCTCCTCTTTTGGCTCACCCGCACACCTAAAGGAGTCAGAAGTGATAACGCGGTTTCCTGTGATGCCTCGAGGTATAATGTGTGACACAACAGAGTGAATGTGACCCCGCTAAGTTCTTCCCCACTCTCATGTCAGCAGGCTGGCTGGACGCTTTGAACCCAAATGGGAAAGAACCCTGAGACTCACTCTCGCGGGGCGCGGGTCCTTTGAACTGACTTCTGAGGGGAAGCAGCGCCATGTTGCCGACAAGCTTGGTGTCGGGGTCCATGAGAGAAGAGTGGTAAGCCTGCAGTGGCAAACAGGGAACAAAGACAAGGAAGCGTTACAGGACAAGGCCAGTCCTCCAAAGAAAAACACCCGCTTGAGACTAACTCCGGACCAGCTCCTAACTCAAGATACCAACCAGCAGATGCTGAGACACTGTCAACTGGTTGTTAAGCACACATGCCCCCACACTAAATCAGATGTGCAAAACTGAGGTAATCAGTACCTACTACTTCACCATTTTAAAACAAGACATTTGACTATTGTCTGTGTTCCTTTTTTGTTTTTCTTTTTTGGGGTGGTGTTTCGAGACAGGGTTTCTCTGTGTAGCTTTGGAGCCTATCCTAGAACTAACTTGCAGACGAGGCTGACTTTGAACTCAGAGATCCACCTGCCTCTGCCTCCCAAGCGCTGGGATCAAGGGCATGCACCACCACTACCCGGCTTTGTTTTAAGACAGTGTTTCCACTATGTAGCCCTGGAACTCACAACAAAAATTTTTTTTTCTTTTCTTTTTTTGTTCTTCTTGAGACAGTTTCTCTGTGCAGCCTGGCTGTATGAACTCACTATGAAGACCAGGCTGGCCTGGAACTCAGAGATCCACCTGCCTCTACCTTCCTTTTTTCATTTTATTCACATGCACTGATGTTTTGGCCTGCATTCATGTCTATGTGAGGGTGTCAGACCCCTGGAACTAGCGTTACAGACAGGATGACCTGTCATGTGGGTTCTGGGACTCAAACCCGGGTCCAGTGGAAGAGCAGCCAGTACTCTTAACTGTGAGTCATCTCTCCAGGCCCTACTGTCTATATTCTTAACATTCTTTTATCCTAGTATTTTGTGTGTTTGTCCTCATGGATCTGGCTGTACATGTGTGTGGGTATACATGTGTTTGTGTGCAGAGGTCAGAAGTCAGTGTCGAGTACCTTCTTCAGTCGCTTCCCCACTTTTATATTTGAGACAGGGGCTCTCACTGAGCCTGAAGCTCACCTACTGGCTCGATTGCCAGCCAGCCAGCCAGCCCCAGGGATCCTCCTGTCTTTCCTTCCCAGCACCAGGTTTACAGGAATGCCCCACACCTGGCTATTTTTGTGGGGTGTAGGATTGAACTCGACCCTCAGGCTAGAGTGGCAAGCACTTCACCACTGAACCTTCTCTCCCGAACCAGCTCTTTCTGAGATAGGATCTCAAAAGCCAGACCTGCTTTTTGAGCAGCCCTGCCTGGCCTGGGACTTCCTAGGTAGACCAAGCTAACCTCAAACATACAGAGATCTGCCTACCTCTGCCTCCTGGGATTATATCCTAAGGCTAGAAATGTGGTGTGGAAGGATGTGTTTCCTTCTGGTGGGAGCATTTCATAATAGAAACCATACAAAATGGGTTTCTCACCCTCCAGCTAGCAGGACCCACGTCCTACTACTCCCCGTCTTTAAGTCTCAATCAAGACTGCATGATTCTTCCCTGAGCCTGTTTCCCAACCCCCTCCGACCCCAACAGGCTGGCCTCTCACTATGTGGGTGAGGATGACTTTGAATGTGTCCTCCTGCCTCTACCTCCCCAGTGCTGAGATGACAGGACTAGATAACCACAGCATTGGCTTCAGGCATGCTAGGTAGGTACTCTACCAGCTAAACTCTACGTCTCTGGTGAGCAGGTATGAGCTACAGGAGAGGGAACATCGTGCTGATGAACAAATTCATATGCTGGTTCCTAGTTTTGCTTTTTATGTCTGCTGTGAACAAAACCATTCATCCATCAAATGACTGCTAAACACCGTTTTTGTGCGAGATAGAATGAATGGCTGTAATTTAAGATTAAAGAATATTTTATTGGCTGTACAAGCCTTAATCCCAGCACTTGGGAGGCAGAGGCAGGTGGATCTCTGTGAGTTTGAGGCCAGCCTGCTCTATGGAGTGAGTTCCAGGACAGGATCCAAAGAAAAACACAGAGAAATACTGTCTCCAAAAACCAAAACAAACAAACAAAAAACCCAAAATTTATTATGTGTATGTGTTATGTCTGTGTATGGGAATTTCTATGTGTATACAGTGCCCACAGAGTCTAGAAGTGGGTGTTGGGTTCCCTGGCGTTGGCGGTTGTGAGCTGCTGGATATGGATGCTGGGAACAAAAATTCCAGTGCTCTTAAGAGCAGTGTGAGAATGGGACTTTTTCCCTACGGACGGTGACTAGCCCTTCAAGTCAACCTGTCCCACCTAATAAAACTTTTATGCACATTTAAAACATTTTTAATTTATTTATGTATTTTATTTATAAGCGCATGCCAGAAGAAGACATCAGATCCCATTATAGATGATTGTGAGCTACTATTTGGGTGTTGGGGATTGAACTTGGAACTTCTGGAAGAGAAGCCAGTGCTCTTAACTGCTGAGCCATCTCTCCAGCTCTTATGCAATCTTTTAATCTCCCTACCTGGTAACACTTCTATTACCCAAAGGCACTGCTACACTGCTAGAACCCGACAGCCCAAGGGGCTGACCCTGTTCCTCCTCCCTTCATTTCCTTCATGAAGATTCTTTGAAAACTAGCCAGTCATGAAAGACACAGTCACTATCTGGTTGAGAATAAGACCTACATGAACTACCTATCCCATTGTGCTTGCTAGCTCAGTTTGGGTCCAGGTCATGCTACACCCTTTTCTGGAAAAAAGAAACTGCTTCATGAAGTTGCTTTTGCTTTATTCGTATGTTTCTTTGTGAGACACCGAGTATATGTGTTTCCAACAGCAGCAAGCACTCTTAACTGTTGAGCCATTTCTCTAGGCCCTCATATGAGATCAAATATATACATATACAGACATGTGTGACGTTTCACGCTAACAGAGAACGCTGACATAAAATAACCACAGTTAAGTCCAGAACTTTCTTTGTCCAACTAGAATGAGCACAGTGTAGCTTTCCTTTCTGGCTTAAACTCTGGCTTTACTACTTGTAAGCAACACTGTGCAAGTCACTTAATTCCCTGAGCCCTAGTTCCTTCAGGAAAACCAAAACAGTAAGAACATCTACTTCACAGTGTCATCCTGAGAATGAAGGGCTCATCTGAACAATAACTCTAGGTCTCCACATACATCTCAATGGTCAGTGACTGTAAGACTCATTAAGACTCATAAACCTTACAAGGCTAAACATGGTGATGCAGGCCTGTGATCACAGCTACCTAGAAAGCTGAGGCAGGAGAATCACAGGTTCAAGGCCAGGCTGGGCAACTTTATGATAGCTCAGTGGTAGAGGGTCTACTTAGGCTGTGATGAGGCTCTGGGTTCAGTTCTCAGTGCTGCCAAACACACACGCAGCTCAAAGTTACACCTGCTCTCCTTTCACCACCCGTCACTGGACACTGTAGTGGTCTTACTTTTTTGCCCATGTTCATGCATGTGCTCATGCATGTTTGTGTGTGCGAAAGACAGAGTCAAATGCTGGGTTTCTTCCTCAATTCCTTCATTCGTGTATGAAGTGTGTGTAAATGTGTTCATGTGTGCATGCAGGTGTATGTGTACACACGTGGAGGCCAGAGGTCTCTTCCGCAACTGCTTTTCTCTTTATTTGTGAGACAAGGAGCCCCAGTGATCTCTATACTTTCCCAGCTCTGGAATTACAGGCAGGAGCCCCCTCCCCGACTGCTAACTGGGTGCTAGGCAGCCAAACTCAGGTCCTTGTCCTTGTGCCCTAAACATTTAACCTACTGAGCCACTTTCTCTCTCACTGAACCCAGCACTTGCTGATTTTGGCTAGACTGGCTGGCAGGCTGATGAGCCCAGAGGGTCTGCCTGATTCTTGCCTCCCCAGGGCTGAAGGAATAAACATGAGCTGCGCTGCCCTCACCACCATCTCTTGCACAGCAAGCACCTTCCAGAGCCTCTTTTCCCCCCATATTTTGGAGACAGGTTTTATAGCTGTATAGCCCAAGCTGGCCTAGAACTCACAACATAGTCCACTTCAGCCTGAAATTTACAATCCTCCTGCCTCTGTCTCCAAGTACTGGGATGAGAGATAAGTACCACCATGGAGGCCAGTGTTGTCCTCCTAATCTATTTTCTTCATAGGATTTTTTAAGATCTGAAACTACCTCCTATTTACATTTACATGGTAACTGTCCACCCGTTAAAATGCGAGCTCCTTGAGAGGGCCTTAGTCGCTGCTGTTACCAGTGCTGGCTTCATAGTGAGAGTCCAGCATGTCCAGTGTGGACTTCATAGTGAGAGTCCAGCATGTCCAATGTGGACTTCATTCGGCTATCCCTTTACTAATCTGCAAAACGGAACCCATGATGGAGACTGACATCAGATGTTAAGGACTACCAGACTATTGTCATTTCTTCCTCCCACCCCAAAGCACACGACAAAGGAAACTCCTGGGAACCAGTGCTGACTCGGTGGGGGTCTGGGAGTAGAAATACAGCTACAACAGGGTGGACAAGGTAGGGATCCGTCAGGGAAATGAGCCTGATAGGTGATTAGCAGCAGGCCAACCAAAGGCGGAGGAGGAAGTGGAAGTGACAAGGGGTGGGGGTGGGGGAGAAAAGGAGAAGCTGGACCTTAGATTTAAAAATCAATTAAAAGCCGTCGCTCTTAACTTCGAAGCTCTCGGGTGAGATCTGGGAACACTTCAGGACTCGGGAGAAAACAGTGAGGAGAGAAAGGGTCCTGGGGCTGGAGGCAAAGAGCCGGGCAGGAGAGAAGGGCGGCAGTTTCCTCTTTCCCCGGCTTTCTAGAACGGGACTCCCGTCCCTCCTCAGGCCCCGGTCCCGTTCGGCTCCCCGACCTCGGGGCTCGAAGCCTTACCGGCATTTTGGCGATGTCCGGATTCGATCCAGAGAAGCAGGACTCAAGTAACGCGGAACGTTTCCGGCAAGCGAGCCTGGGTGGAGTGGGCGGAAGTGAGCCGGAAGAGGCGGGCGAAACGAAGAGATGCACTTCCGGCCTAGCTTCCGCCCCTGGTTGCTGCAGCTGCGCTAATCAGAAAGGACGCCAGAGGGTGCGCGAGCATCAGGCTGTGTGTGGCGCATGCGTAAATCGCGCACAGAGGAAGGCTGGGCTTTGAAATTAAAAAATCCCTCAGAGGTTAGTAATCACCTCCCGCGTTTTCCTCATGCCCTGGCCTCAGTTCCTTGATTTACCCTTCTGCCACGCCTAGTTTTTTATTTTTACCACAGTTCACGTAGGGAAGTCAAAATCATTTCTCACCTTCCACAATGGGGGATCTGGGGGTTGAATCCAGGTCTTGGGTAACCCTTACATACTTGAGCCATCTTGATGACCCTTATTTTCCTAAGAGTATTGAGTTTGATTCCAGGCTGACCTCCACTGTATATATCTATATATGTATATATGTATCTTGAATTCACAATCCATCCATCCGCCTCCACTTGTATACTTTTATTCTGGCTCACAGGTGTGATCCCCAGCACTCGCTGGTTTGTTTGCTTTGCTTAGTTTTAAGATGTCTACTTGTGGTAGGTTTTTTGGTCTTTCAAGATAGGATTTCTCTGTGAAACAGCCCTGGCTGTCCTGGAACTCACTCTGTAGACCAGGCTGGCCTGGAACTCAGAGATCCGCCTGCCTCTGCCACCCACGTGCTGGAATAAAAGGCGTGTGCCACCACCCGCCCGACATACTTGTGGTGTCTATTTTCCTTGTCACATTGAGACAGTCAGGGAGCACCACGGGGTAAAGGGCAGAAAAGGGCCTACACCTTGACCTGTCACCCACTAAATGTAGGTCCTGTATCATTCCCACAGGTATGGCATATGTCTTCCATAGCAAGGATTAAGTGGCCATGAAAACCAATTACATCATAAGGGCCAGAGTGATGCCACATGTCTGCAAAGATGAAGATAAACCCACCATTGACATCAACCTTATATCATTTTTTTTTTTTGAGAGTCTCACTGTGTAGCACTGACTGTCCTGAAACTAGCTCTGTAGACCAAGCTGGTTTTGAACTCACAGAAATCTTTCTGCCTCTGCCTCCTGATGGTGGGATTAAAGGTGTGCTCCACCAATGGCAGGCCCTAAATTACATTTCTATGAGGGCTTAATTAGCATCAGCTGGAAGACAGTCACCAAATAACCAGAGAAGCCTTGGACTTAGTTGTGAGGACTCAACAAAAGAAATGATGTCAGGGGGCTGGAGAGATGGCTCAGTGGTTAAGAGCACTAGTTGCTCTTCCAGAGGTCTTGAGTTCAATTCCCAGCAACCACATGGTGGCTCACAACCATCTGTAATGAGATCTGGCGCCCTCTTCTGGCGTGTGGGCATACATGGAGGCAGAATGTTGTATACACAATAAATAAATCTTTAAAAAAAAATGTCAAATGCTCTGTAATGTAAAGTCCAACAGGACTTAATGAGATTCAGCCTCACTCTGCCAGAGTTTGACCTTTGAGGGATGCTAGAGCAAAACCTTCCAGCTGGCTGCTCCCCATGACCTTCTTCACACCTGCCACCAAAGGGTTCTGAAAAGCTGAACACAATTCAATGTGGCAGTAAGGTAAAAGAAAAAATTATTTCGTCTAATTTAGGGTATGCACTATGCAAGGCATATTGTAGCACAATTAATAAAAAGCCAGAGATAGATATTGGGGTTCAACCTGAAGGTCAGAAAAGCAAAAGAGCCAGCCACTGGCTCTTACCTCTACCTCAGTCCAAAATGGCAATGGTGCCTCCAGGAATCTCAGAATGAGACTGTGTGTGAGAGCTGTCTTCTGAGTCTTACATTCCTCTCTAGGGCTGGTATTAAAGGCGTGCACCACTACTGCCCAGCCTCTATGGCTAACTAGTGTGGCTGCTGGGATTAATGATGTGCACCACCACTGTCTGGACTGTAGGCTTATCAGTGCAGCTGTTTTACTCCTGATCTTCAGGTAAGCTTTACTTATTAAAATGCAAATGAACTCAGGAGGCAGAGGCAGGCGGATCTCTGTGAGTTCGAGACCAGCCTGGTCTACAAGAGCTAGTTCCAGGACAGGCTCCAAAACCACAGAGAAACCCTGTCTCAAAAAAAACACACACAAAAAAAAAAGAAAAGAAAGAAGGAAGGAAGGAAGGAAGAAATATCACTACAGAGTATCTAAGCTTTTAAATTCTCAGAGACTACAAACAAAATTTGTTTATTTATTTATTGAAACAGGGTCTCACTAAGTGGCCCAAATTGGACTTGGTCTCAAGGTAATCCTCCTACCTCAATTCCTGAATGCTGGGACTGCCACATCCACGGCTGTCTCGCCTGTGTGACAAAATGCCTCTCAGGTAGTGGCCGCCTCAAAATGAGGGGCTCGTGCTTCTTGGAGCTTGGCCCCCGGCGGTTCCCTGGCAGTCTGCTACAGCTGAGGTGCCTGATTAGCCTCAACAACCTCGTTCACTTTGTTCCTGGCGATGGTTTCTTGCATTGACTCTGCTATCCTTTCTTCGGTTCTATTTTTCTCTTGACAAAAACTTAATCTGTTCAGGGAACCAAGGAAACATTCCTAACGGCTCCTTGAACACGGAGGAACTGATGCGTCAGTTCCCTCCCTTGATTCAGGCCATTAATGTTATGATTAAGACTCTGGCTCGCTCTCTGGGGGAATTTACAGATACCCTAGAACAGAAAGAGCTCATGATAGGAGATTTGGTAGAAGATGGGCAAATTATGAAGGAAAATGTATGGAATGGCATGAATTACCATTTATGGAGAGGCTAGCCAGAATGAGAAACCCTTGGTGCATTTTAGATAGGAAAGAAAGGCAAGATATTCTTGATAACATGAAGTCAGACATTCAATATTGAAAAAACCCTGGGGGTGGAATCCTGAAGAATGGTGTTTGGGTTACCTTGGTTACCTTGAGGGCAGGTATGATTTAGGGCCATGAGAAAGCACAGTTAGTTAGTGGTGTGAGACAAATTTCTAAGAAAAGCTCTGCCCACCTGGCCCTGACCACAAGACTTGTTAAAAATAATTAATTATCTGTAATCATTTTCTATGGAAACTTTTATGTCTGCCAACTTCCTTCTGTAATCTCTTAAAAGTGATGCTTGAATCTTAGTAAAGTTGCAGCAGATTCAAATCTCTAATATTAGAGTTGTGTTTGTCTGTCCTGGGTTCTCCTAAGCCTTCACCCCTGTTCTCCCTCAGTCTTCGATCTCCAAGAGAGTCAGTCTGCGGCAGGGACTTCAGGCACGAGCCACCATGCCTGCACAGATACACATGAGATTTCTAAACCGACGTGCCTACATTTTGACCTTTGGGGAAATTAGCCTGTTTAAAAGCTTTTCTGGCTAGGTGTGGTAGGTAGTGCACGCTTTTAATCCCAGCACTTGGGAGGGAGGCAGAGGCAGGCAGATCATTGAGTTCAAGGTCAGCCTTGCTGTCCAGCAAGTTCCTGGACAGCCAGGGCTACATAGAGAAACCCTGTCTCAAAAAAATACCAAAAGGGCTGGAGAGATGGCTCAGAGGTTAAGAGCATTGCCTGCTCTTCCAGAGGTCCTGAGTTCAATTCCCAGCAGCCACATGGTGGCTCACAACCATCTGTAATGGGGTCTGGTGCCCTCTTCTGGCCTGCAGGCATACACACAGGCAGAATATTGTATACATAATAAATAAATATTAAAAAAAAAAAAACAAAAAAGGGAGGACCCGTTTCTTTCCAACACATACATTCATACATACATATTCAAAAGTTTTAATTTTTAATTATATAAATAATACATGTTTGATTTGGGAAAATAAGATTTATGTATACCTTTTCAGTTTTTTCATTTGGATG
>NW_026067985.1:7816891-7820941 GCF_014885135.2 Alexandromys fortis | reverse complement strand
AAAAAAACAAAAAAAAAAAAAAAAAACAAAACAAAAAAACAAAAAAAAAAAAAAAGAAAAAAGAGAAAAGAAAAAGAAAGAGTAATGGTTTCAAAGCTCCAAGCACAATCCAGGCACACTGCGGGGAGGGTCCAGTGTTGTTTACATTAAAAAAAGCAGCAGCTTCCAGTCACCTCCTCCAGAAATGCATTCCTACAGCCACAATCAGATGGTCACCGTGCAGTCAACCTCACTCGTTCTGCCGTTCCTGAAAATACTCATCAAACATGGAGGAAGACTCTTCTTCCTGTTCCTGACACAAAAGACATACAGAACAGAAAATGAATCCCCTCCTCTAGGACACACACACACACACACACACACACACACACACACACACCTCAAGAGAGTTCACATCCCGAATCCCAAGATACCTTTGGCTCCTTAAACTCCAAGTCCTCGCCATACTGAATGGCAAAGTCGATATGCTGGAGCACGATGTTCATGCTCTCCTCGTCTGACTGATCGTATGGCAGAAACCGAACCATGCTGTAGTCATCGATCTAGGGTGTGGGGTTCAAGAGAGAGTCACTTTCAGGGGGTGCAGCATACAACTGCCATCCTGGATCTGTGGTGTTTTTTGTTTTTCAGAGGGTTTCTCTGTATAGCTCTGGCTGTCCTGGAACTTGCTCTGTAGATCAGGCTGGCCTTGAACTCAGTGATCTGCCTGCTTCTGCCCCCCCCCCCCCAAAGGTGTGCGCTACCACCTCTCAGCTCTAGGTCTGTGTTTTATAATCATTTAAACTTCTCATTAAAAACACAAGTGCTGGCTGGGTGGTGGTGGCCACTCCTTTAATCCCAGCACTCAAAAGGCTGGACCTCAGTGAGTTCAAGGTCAGCCAGTTCTAACCAGCAAATTCCAAGACAGCTAGGACTGTTACAGACAAACAAAAACAAAGTGCTCTGGCAGGAGGACTCAGCTCAGAGGGTAAGAGTGCTTGCTGCCAAGCCTGACAACCTGAGTTCATCCTTAGAATCCACATGATAGAAGGGAAGAATCAACTCCCAAAGCTTGTCTTCCTGGTATACATGCGTGTATGCACACACAAATAAATGTAAGAAACAAGTAAACAAACAAATCCACATATGCACTGAACTAGGAAAGGGAGAGCCAGAACAGCACCAGATAGGACTGACCTAAGAGCCATAGGATCATTCAGTAACTAATCAGCATCATTTCACAAGAGCTGTTTGGAGGAATTAGATGCAAGGCATGTTGGAATTACTGCCTTGTGAATAAAGTGGCTGTTTCTCACTGTAGATTTCTCTGTAGCTTATCCCCATCTGTTAGAAATTTGGGATTTATCTCCCACAGTTCAACACTATTTGATCATTTACTGGGCAAAATTTCCCCTATGCATTTGGGGTTTACTGATTACATCCCCTAGTTATGTGTGAAAACAGTCACAAAGCCAAGAAACCTGCTTCCCACTACTAGGTAAATGAGATCTGCCTTCCTGCAATTTCTTTACTGATCCACATCTGGTCAGTATTTAGGGTCTAGTTAAATATATTCCATTTAAGACATTCCCAGATATCCAAAGACATAGAATTACTACATACCCAAAGCTGTTGATTCAGAGCTGCTCAGACAGAAAGAAAAAATAAGCATGCCCTGGTTTTACCTCACTGATCAATAAGAAAAGCAATGACCCAAAACTAATCTTGAAATAAAAGATTCCTAACTCCTCACCTCACCTTCACCTCAGTTTACTGATGACTTTAGTCCAGGAGATGTAAAGATGCTTGTGTCTTACTCACAGGAAAAATAATTAACCATCTACCCACAGCCCAGAGGAAAACAAACCTCCAGTGGTGACTCTGATAGGCATCAAGCCAAGGATGTGACAATTTAGAGGCTTGGGTGTCCTCTTTGTTTTAACAGCTTCGAGCAATAGGAATAAAAATCAGACCTAAAAGGCCCTCAGAGACTGCTACATTTGGAAGAATGTGCTAATGGATCAAGGGCCATAAACTTCCCTTGTCTGTTTATATAAGTTACCTGATTACTCTCTATGCCTCTAAGATTTTGTGGGTCTTTATAGCTGGGTAAGAACAAAGAGAGGACAGAAACTGGAACAGTAGTTAGAAAAGAAGCATCCCCAAAATTAGCAGAGATAAGAAAATGAAGAAGGATGAAGCAGAGAATTGGAATTAGAATTGAGACAGAATTAGAGCTAAGAAGTTATGACAGTTAGGACAGAAGAATGAGAACAGAGGACAAGGAAGAGAGAACAAAGAGACAGACTGAGGAGAAATAGTGTGCGAGTTGTTTTTCCCCTCAGATCCCCTTAGTTATTTTCCTTCACTGGCTGTAGCGCCCCACTCGAGTCTGTAGAGTTCTGAGGGGCTGTTACCCCAAATGGACCCCGATACTGATCTTTCTGACTTCTAACCTGCTGGCACATAACTGGTTACTAGGTAACCAGAAGTGGTCTCATTGGTACCTATTTCAATTCCTCAGTCACCTGAAGTGGTAAAGTGTGAAGGCTCAGACAGCTCTGAGTTGTCAAAGGGTCTGAACTAACAAGTTCTTCCCCACCCTCCTGCTTTCTGCAGGGAACAAAATTGAACTGTGTTGCCCAAACGGTTGGACACTAGCTGGCCCTGAACAGATGCCTGAGGAGCCACTAGAGAGGATCTGAAGAAACCACCGCCGAAGCTTACCAAGCCACACACAGCTTTTGTCAATTTCTTAAATTTTTGGCTTCGTAAATCACCTGTTGAATCTTCTAGCAGAGAGTACATGTCTGGATCTAGAAACCTATAAAGGTGAGGAGAGAGAGACAAGGAAGGGAGGACTACATGAGGGAAGAGACTGGTACCCTAGGACCTGTCTCGGTGGGCAGAAGGCTCATCCCATACAGAGAGCCCTGGGGACAGACTGCCCTGAACTCACTTCTCAATTTCCTTTTTGGCTTTCTTACTCAGCAGGTCCATCTTCGTCATGATGTTAACTTGTGGGATTTCTAGAGAAATCATGGCACTGAGAGCCGCCAGGATGCCAGAAATAAACTGCAGAAGAAAAGCAAGCAGAAGCTATGAATTAGTGCCGACAAGGGCATACTGGAAGGATATTAGCACATGATGCAGGATACTTAACTTGCTTGCTAAAAAGGTGGTGGAGCCTTGGCCCCAAAGGAGTCAGGGAAGATGTGACCTCATCTACTTGACCAGAGGGGTGTGGCTGACGTTTAATCCCAGCTGAACAGGAGAGCGAGTTCTGGGCCAGTCTTTGCTACTCAGAAAGACTGTATCCCAAATCTATCAAGGAATCAATCTACACTAACAACATTTCTTCTTTTAAATTTTTTTTTTTTGTTTTATGTGCATTGGTATTTTGCCTGAAGATGGTGTCGGGCCTCCTGAAACTGGAGTTACGGACAGCTATGAGCCACTATGTGCTGGAATTGAACCCAGGTCCTCTGGAACAGCAGTCAGTGCTCTTAACTACTGAGCCATCTCTCCAACCCCTGACCACATTTTTTGACTTTGACCATGACATTAGCCTTTTTTACCCCACAAACACCCTCAGGATACTGAGAAAGTCTATAACTCCTAAACTGGACAAAAGATTCTCAGAAAATTAAAAACAGATTTTTCTGTTTATTTTAATCTTTATATTTGAGATACTGTCTTACTCTGTAGACAAGGCTGGTCCTGAACTTGCAGCAACCCTCCTGCCTCAGCCTCCTGAATACTGGGATTGCAGGCATGAACCACATACCCACTTCAATATATATATATTTATACACACACATATATATGTCGTGTTCTTTCAAGACAAGATTTTTCTTTTTCTTAATATCATTTATTATGTATACAGTTTTCTGCCTGCATATATGCCTGCATGCCAGAAAAGGGCATCAGATCTCATTATGGATGATTGTGAGTGACCATGTGGCTGCTGGGAATTGAACCTCTGGAAGAGCAGCCAGTGCTCTAAAACAGCCGAGCCATCTCTCCAGCCCCCATTATTATTATTATTATTATTATTATTATTATTATTAT
>NW_026067985.1:7784100-7816178 GCF_014885135.2 Alexandromys fortis | reverse complement strand
TTTCTTTCTTTCTTTCTTTCTTTCTTTCTTTCTTTCTTTCTTTCTTTCTTTCTTTATTATGTATACAATAGTCTGTCTGTGTGTCTGCCTGCAGGCCAGAAGAGGGCACCAGACCTCATTACAGATGGTTGTGAGCCACCATGTGGTTGCTGGGAATTGAACTCAGGACCTTTGGAAGAGCAGGCAATACTCTTAACCACTGAGCCATCTCTCCAGCCCTCAAATCTATTTTCTAATTAAGTATATATTCACATAATAATCTGACCATTGGAGACACTAAATAAATGGAATAGCCTATGAAATGTACAGACTCACACAGAATGGGCAGAGACTGACACTTGCTTTCTACCCAGGACTGAAAAGTCTACAAGAGATTCATCCTCAGACCTTGAAAGATTCCACCATGAACTGAGAATCAACAAGGAATACTCCGCACACTCGAAATTCCCACTGTTCAAGCTGCTGGACCAGCTGCTTCATCACAGGCAGATGTGTGTACAGCTCGATCTGACCTGCAGGGAGAGCACCAGAATGCAGTAACTGGTTATTGCAGCACATCCACACATGGGATGTTCCCAGTTACTGCAGCACATACACACATGGGATATTCCCAGTTACTGCAGCACATACACACATGGGATATTCCCAGTTACTGCAGCACGTGCACACATGGGATGCTCCTGATTACTGCAGCACATGTCCACACAGGATGCTGCAGAGATGGTGTAAAGGGGAAGCGGCACACAGTGCTCTGATGCATGCCTACTGTGTGTGAAGCCCTTGGTTCAATATCCAGTACTGAAGAGAGAAGGAAGTCAGATCCTGCTGCGACATCCAGGTGTTTCTGTCTTGTCTGTGTGCTGGGGACTGGACTGCAGCCTTGAATAAGCTAGTCAAGTACTCTGTGACCGCAACATCCCTGCAGACTCTGCATTAAGTTTTGTTTTTTCTGCATCTTTTTTCCTGAAAGAGTTTTATTATTTTGATTTATGTATGTCTGCATGTCAGGTCTCTGAGGTGAATGTGGAGGCCAGGAACAGGGTGTCAGAGTGGAAGAAATACAAGTTGTAAGCCACCCGATACAGGTGTTGGGAACCAAACTCGGGTCCTCTGGATGAGTAAGTGCCCTTAACCTCTGAGCCCTCTCCATGCCCTGCGCTCAGCTTGTAAGGGGCCTTACAGACTCCCAGGACAACCATAAAACCTAAGGTATGGTCACCAAGAAAACATCAAGCAGAGTACTAATTTTAACACCTCAGTTTTTGCCAGTGCTGGGATCAAGGATGAGAACCTGTGGCAGACTGCCTCCCTGACATGAGCCAGTCCTGGTTCAACCCTAGCACAGAAAAATAAAAATCCAAGTACAAGGGGCATGCAGTCTGGGAATATTCACACCCATAACACACACACACTTTTTGTTGTTGTTGTTGTTGTTATTTTGGTGTTTTTGAGACAGGGTTTCTCTGTAGCTTTGGAGCCTGTCCTGGAACTAGCTCTGTAGACCAGACAGGCCTCGAACTCACAGAGATACGCCTGCCTCTGCCTTCGCCTCCCAAGTGCTGGGATTAAAGGCGCGCGCCACTACCGCTTCACACACACTTTTCTGTGGAGTCCATGTGTTTGATTAAAAGCAAGAAAAAGAAAGCAAGTGAAAGCCACAGGTGAGCAAGGTAAGTTCACACTCACCCTTCAGAAGCTGTGGCATTCCCTACCCCTCACCAGTTTCACCTCACAACACTTCTGCCCACTGTGCCCCAGCCACCCGACTTCCAATCTGCCTGCTGCTTCTTGTCTTTAGCCTTCTGCCTGCACAGCTGTCTCAGTAGCCTCCTGAACACTTCTTCTGCAGAACAGCCTGTGTTCCTTTTGTGAGTCCCTGCCACAAATATTAACCACGGCGTGTCTTTATCTTGCTTGCTTGCCATGGGACCCTAAGTTCCATGGCACTGGCCCAGGCTCCCTCAGTGCAGTCCCGACGAGGACATGCCATCACAGTTTCAGGGCAAACAGCATTTTCAAGTGGCTGACATACCTGGACAGTCAAAAAGGATGTAATCATCTTCAACGTGTCCCAGGCAGTTTTCCAGCCAGTCAAAGTTGTTGGCAAAGTACTCCATGCAGAATACCAATCCTCCGTTGGGACCAAACCGCAGAGAATCATCCTCCATCACATCGTCCACCTCGATCAGTTCCCGGATGTCTAGAGAGCCAGGCAAGGACCAGAATGAGTATCCACTTGGAAAACTATCTTCTCTAGAAGTGACTAACAGGTATATAAGAACTCACGTGTGGGGCTGAGAAGACGCTCCGTGACTAAGAGTCCTTGGTGCACAAGCATGAGGACCTGAGTGTGAATCTCTAGCACCCGTGAAAAAAGCTGGGCATAGCCACAGGTCTGTAACTCCAGTGTTGTGGGGTGGAGGAGGGAGAGCTGCCAGGGCTTGTCTCCAGGTTCAGCTGGAGACCCTATTCCTCAAAGGAGTAGGTGGGGTGAGAGCAAGACATCTGACTGAGCAAATAAATTACTGAACAGATGTTACACAGCAGAACACTATGCAGACAGAGAAAGGGGAGGAGAAGCTCTTTTTTGTGTGTTTAGGTTTTTGAGACTGGGTCTCACTATGTAGCTCTGGCTATCCTGGAACTCACTCTGTAGACCAGGCTGGCCTCAGACTCCCACAGATTTACCTGTCTCTGCCTCCTGAGTGCTGGGATTGATGTCGTGCACCACCATGCCCTGCTTTAAGGGAAGCTCTTTAGTCATTACTATAATATAATCTCCCGACTGTATCATTAAGTAAAAAACTCAAAGCATAGAGCTTCCTGTAAAAAATGGGTGTGCTGGAAGAAAAAAGCTGATTGTGATGGTCCACAATAATCTCTGCTTTTGGGAGAGTGAGGTAAGAGGATCCATACAGTTAGGTCCTTTTTCAAGGCAAATAACAAAACAAAACACAGAAGCTCACTGCAAACACATTATATACTGTCCACTCAGGCTGGGTTTTAGATGCACAAGTTGCTCATGGAGGAACACATCAGAAACCAGTAACACTGGCTGCCCAAAGGATCAGATTTGATTGGTGGGCCACGATTTGTCTGATTTTTCTGCATACTTTCTCCGCTGTGTCCTTCAAATGTTGACCATTCCCTATGTATTAACTATGTCAAGAAGGAAGCTAAAATGAAACCAAGTGCTTATTAACTCGATGATCCAAAGAAGCTAGTTAACTCCAGTGCGCATTCATCCTGAGTGGAAGGATGGGAACCGTGTGACTTACCTACAGAAAGGTATTAAATACCTCAGCATACAAACAGTTCTCACTCATTTTGAGATCAAAGTAAAACAGACAGGAAGCTGGCCTCTCATCTCAGTTTCCCTCCGGGGCTCGAGGCCCCAGGTCCTTCTGACACATCTTTTCACTCGGCACAGCCTCAGTGCTTCCACTCACGGGATCCTGAAGCAAATCTGTCTTTCCCTCTCCCTCTCTCTCTAGAGAGATGACAAAGTGGTTTCCACTCCCTCCTCAGCCTGTTCCTCCACCTACTAGAGTCCACACTGTCCTCATGACCACACCCTCGGCTCAAGCCTGTAACCCCAGCAATACATAGGTAAAGGCAGGAAGTTCAAAAGTACAACATCATCCTTGGCTACATGAGGAGTTTGAGGGAAGTTCCAGCTACATGAGACTCTATTTCAAAACTCAAGCAAAAACAAAACTTGTGTGGCATTGCCCACACTGTGGTCCCTCAACTTCACTCTCCAGTCCACTCCCACCTGCCCACAGCCCCACTGCTGACTGTCAGAGCTGCCGCTGTCACCATGTCCCCTCATCTAACAGGGTTACTGTGTTACACAACTGCTCAGACCTAACGTGAACCACACCTCTTTCTTGAGAACTTCCCTCTGTCCCTTCAGAAGCTGCACCTTCCTCACATCTCACTGAGGCCAACTCCTCCAACAGCCTCCAAAGAACACAGACCTTCAGGGCTCAGCTCACTTCCTTTTCTCTAACAAACCCCTCCCAAGATGAGGTCACCCATCCTGGGGTCCAATGTGCCTAGACTGCTGCTAGCCCAAATATTTGTGTCTTCCATCTAAATGAGCAGTTTCTACTTGAATGAGGTTTACTATTGGTTTGTCATCCCCTCCCCACCCAGGGTTTCTCTGTGTAGTATCAGTTTTGATGTGCTGGAACTCTGTAGACCAGGTCTCCTTTTGAACTCACAAAGATTGCCTGCCTTTGCCTCCTGAATGCTGGGATTAAAGGTATGCACCACCACCACCTGCCTAAGGTTACTGCTTTTTTTGTTTTGTTTTGTCTGTTTTTTCAAGACAGGGTTTCCCTCTGGCTGTCCTGGAACTCACTTTGTAGACCAAGCTGGCCTAGAACTCACTAAGATCTACCTACTTCTGCCTCCCAAGTGCTAGGATTAAAGGTGTGTGCCACCACGGCCCAACCCAGTTATTTTTTTTTAATAAAAAAATTTTTTTTGGTTTGTTTTACTGAGCACTGAGGTTGCAAACATGCACCACCTCATTAAGTTTTCTGTGGTGCTCAAACCCAAGGCTACATTACCACAGGCAAGCATTATACCACCAAGACACACCCCCAGCCCTGAGCTCACCTTTTCATTTAAGCCAGCATTGGTGCTGTTTGCGGCATACAAACCATATTACCCTGGTCTTACCAGCATAAGTAACAAAGGGACAACAGGGAAAAGCAGACGGGCAGGAGCCCACTCACCTTTAAGTCTCACAGCAAAAAGCAAGAAAGGAGGTCATCACACCCACACCCACGGACACCCATCACCAAATGACCCTCGGCTTCATCTCCCTCATCATGAAACCAGGGCTGAGCCCGAGAGTAAGTGGCCGTTTCACAGCAGGAGGCTCTGCCAGGACTTACCAGCCATCACAGGGTAGCTGAAGTGCTCTGCTGCGGGGTCCAGGTTGACCACCTGGACAGAACGGTTGAGGGCTTCACAGTGCTGAACCATGGTGGAACAGTAGGTGCTCTGTAACGTGACAAGGGGGGTACGTGACAAGGGAGGTGGTTAGCACAGAGGGCAGTATGGTGCCACCTCCACACCCCAGGGACTTCTCCATTCTTTGGGGCAGTGTCCACACAGGACAAAGCTGCACCTTTGGGGAAAGCCATGGGAAGGCAGTAAAAGCAGAGCTATAGATCAAGGAGTGGCTCAGGCTTAGGGAGCTTTAACACAGCCCCAAAATCAACTCAGGTTATACAAATGATCTCCACCATGCTTCCCTCCTGACACCTGTTCTCTGACTGATACAACCCCTTCACACATCAAAATGTACTGTGATTGACAGGTCAGCTATCCACCTCCTAGATTACAGGCTCTGTGGAGTCTCTGGTACTCAGAACCATGGGTTTATTAAATACTCAAGTAACACAACACCTCCATGGACACTGGGAATTCCCCAAACTTGGTATGTGATCATTATCTTTGCCTTTTCTACTGTGTTTAGTGTCCCTAAGATTATTCCCTTAATAGATCTATCCAAGGAAACATTGTCCAGCACTCAGGAGGCGGAGGCAGATGGATCTCTGAGTTCGAGGCCAGCCTGTCTACAAAGCAAGTTCTAGGATAGTCATGGCTACACAGAGAAACCCTATTTCAAAAGAAAACAAAACATGGAAACACTGTATCACAATTAAAGATAAAAAACAATCATGAGTATATTCCTCATAATATGAAGATAACTATAAAATTCTAAGTAACTTTTTCCAGACATTGGGGTGCCTACCTATAATCCCAGAACAAAGGAAGTTGAGGCAAGAGGACCATAAGTTTAAGGCCAGTGTGGACTACACAGGAAGAATTTGTCTCCAAAAACAATCAAACTCGCAGGGCAGTGGTGGCGCACGCCTTTAATCCCAGCACTCGGGAGGCAGAGGCAGGCGGATCTCTGTGAGTTCAAGACCAGCCGGGTCTACAAGAGCTAGTTCCAGGACAGGCTCCAAAGATGCAAAGAAACCCTGTCTCGAAAAACAAAAAACAAAAACAATCAAACTCAACTTTTTTAAACTTATTGTTGTTGTTGTTGTTTACAGTGCTGGGGACTGAACTCAGGGCCTTGTCAGTAACAGGCAAGCGCCTACCACCAAGGTAGATCCCAGCCTATGTTACCTACAATTTTCCTCCTGATCCACGCCCCCAGTGCTGGATAACAGGCATGTGCTACTCAGCCCCACTCGTGGAAGGTGTTGTTTTTGTTTTTGAGACAGGTGTTCACTGTGTTGTTCTGCCTCACTCTGCAGACCAGGCTGGCCTCAAACTTACAGAGATCCACTTGCCTCTGCCTCCTGAGTGCTGAGACTCGAGGTGTGCACCCCCACATTCTGCACTTCTGGAATATACATGGGAAGCCTACTCAGGGCAGGAGGCATGCTGTGTTTATCAACCCCCTGACTCCACCCTTGGAGGCCTCAGCTTCTGCTGTTCATTTTCCTATTCTAATAGCCCACCCTAATCACTGGTCAGCCAATCAGAAAACTAGATTTTGTTTTTCTCTTAGAGACAGGGTCTTTCTTGCTGTGTTGCTCAGACTGGCCTCAAACTCAAGATTCTCCTGACTTCTGTTTCCCAAGTGTTGGGATCAAAAGCACACCACTGCTACAGCCTTACTAATGCTGTTGCCTATTAAAACCGAGTCTAGGGGCTGGGAATAGTTGTGCACAACTTTAATCCCTGCACTTGAGGCATATCTCTGAGTTGGAGACTAGATAGATAGCATGGGCTACACAATGAGTTCCAGGCCAGTTAAAAGCTAGTGAGACTGTTTCAGAAACAAACAACAACAACATACCTAACACACACACACACACACACACACACACACACACACGAAGAATGAAAATCTGCAATACAGCCAGGCAGTGGTAGCACACTCGGGAGGCAGAGCCAGTTCGAAGTCAGCCTGGTCTACAAGAGCTAGTTCCAGGACAGGCTCCAAAAGCTACAGAGAAACCCTGTCTTGAAAAACCAAAAAAAAAAAAAAAAAAAAAAAAAAAGAAAGAAAGAAGGAAGGAAGGAAGGAAGGGAGAAAAGAAAAGCTGCAATTCTTTGTGAACTGCAGAGATGGCTGAGTGTTTAAGAACACTTGCTGCTCTTGCTGAAGATCTGAGATTTCTGCAAGCGACACCCTCTTCCGGTTTCTTTGGGCAGTGCACACAAGGGAGACATACCTCAGAAATCCATAACCCAACTTTCCCCTCCCACCTCCCAGTGCTGCGATGGAACCCAATGCTCAAACTTCTGACTAACAGTGACGAACAAGACCCTATTCTGGGTGTGTGGCAGAGGGCCTGATCTGAAGTGAGACAATAGGGGCTGGAGAGATGGCTCAGAGGTTAAGAGCATTGCCTGCTCTTCCAAAGGTCCTGAGTTCAATTCCCTGCAACCACATGGTGGCTCACAACCATCTGTAATGAGGTCTGGTGCCCTCGTCTGGCCTGCAGACATGCACACAGACAGAATACTGTATACATAATAAGTAAATAAATAAATAAATAAATAAACAAACGAAATTAGACAATAGACTCAAATTCTGGCCAGAACTAACCGTATCTCGTTTTCTTTAATCTGTAGAATGAGTATAGGCCCAAACTCACGGAGTGGTTATGACAACACTTGGGACGGCCAGAGCAGTTCCTGGAGCAAAAGTATCCTAATACTGTTATTATTTTAAAAGTCTGTGTTGTGTGTGGGCACGTGCACATGGATGCACCGTTCGCAGAGGCCTGGGGCTGGAGTGACAACTGTGTGTGGGTGCAGGGACCCGAACTCGAGTCCTCTGGAACAGCAGAACAAGCTCTTACGCGCTCAGCCATCCCTCCTGCCCCATTTTACTCCCCCAAAAAAACAAAGCACAAGCAGAGAGCGGAAGCGATTACCCAGGGTGCCCCTGGCCCCAGCGCCCACGAACCGCAGCTCCTCGAGCCTCACCTTCCCGCTGCCCGCGGGTCCCATAACTAGCTGCGCGTACCGAGGCATTCCGGCCGGCCGGGTTCTCTGCCGCCTGCCACACTCCCTTCAGCCTTCGCGCGAGAACCCCTGAGTTCCGGGGGCGTTGGGGACAAGCCAATCACGACCCAGATCGTCACTGGTACGTACCACACCTTCGACTACGGAGCGTCCCAGGAGCCAAAACTGAAAACGCATCCTGAGGAAAAAAAAAAAAAAACGAGAAGGTTTCCACGCGTGCGCAAAGAGAGCTGCGGGCAGTTGTCGCTTGGTCGACGGACGAAGCTGGTTGCCTAGGTGATAGCGAATCGCGAGTAACGCTCAGCACCCAAGGGCAGGCGCACTGTTCTTGGGTTTGACTCCTAGGGTGACAACCCAAGACTTGCAGATCTGCTGAGGGTCTGGAATACTGAGGAGGAAGACACATTTTGCTTTAAGGGAGCGTGTGTGTGACCTTGCCCAGACGCGTCCCTGTCACGGAGAGATGCCAAGGCGCAGAAGCCTGGTCACCTGAGGCCTCCTCCAACCCGGGTCTAGCTCCAGGGGTTCGGGTCGCCTTCGGCACCGTCCCGAAGCCGCTCGTGCAGGGTCGGAGGGTAGAGCCGCAGGACACGGCCTCACAGCGGGCGTGGCGCACGCGTACCGACGGGATGCCGAGCCGTTATCCCGGGGCCGCCGAGCTGCCCGCGTTGGCCAGGACGGAAGACGGCGACGGGTGAGGCCCGGGAACCCCTGCTTAGGATGGGGCCCCTGGTGAAGCCGGGACTCTGTTGACGAGGGGAAGGGCTTGCGAGGCGTCCTAGGAGCAGGACGGCAACTGTCACCCGCTCGGGCTTTCAGCCCGGGAAAGGGCCTTGCGAACCCAGCGGGAGCCGAGGACCCAGCCCCTCGGCTCCCAGTCCCCCAGCTCCGCCACCAATCCACTCCCTGCGACGTTGGCAGCCTCTTTGTCGGATGGAGCTGTGAGCTAGCAAGTTGATCTTGACTTGTTTGGCGGATTGGTTTCTTGATGCACAGTCACGTAGCTCAGGCTGGTCTTGAACTACTCGTTCTCCTGCTCCACTTCGGAGTGTTGGGATGGCGGGTGTAGACTATGACTCCTGGCCTGGGCGGGGTTTAACTGTTTCCTGGATAGCGAGGACCGTAGACTTCTGATGTCAAGGCTAGGGGCCGCTAACCATGCTTCCCTATCCCCGTCCCCCACTTTTGCTTCCTTAAAATCAAGAGCAGCAGGATGACCGGGATTCAGACAGGTTCACAACCATATGGCGCTTGCTGAATCCATGGCTGTGAAATACATATTTACATTTATTAAATATATATTCATATTAAATGTGCATTTTATTGTATATATGTATATATTTGCTGCTAAGACTTCTTAAAGATGAAATGTCAGATTCTTTCATGTTCCTCACAATGCTTGGAGGTGTGCTGGTTCAATGAACACAACAGTTATTGAGAAACTGCAGGAAGCAATTTAATTTTTTGAGAAAAGTAAAAAGAACCGATGCAAGATTGGAAACGTTACAGGCCAGTTCTGGTTCAATTTACTAGTAGTTCCAGCACAAAATAGTTATTCTTTTCAGTACTGAAATTATCAAAGAACAAGAAAGATATCCTGCGTATAGTACAGGAACCAAACTACTCACTTGGTATCGCTGTAAGATTAGACTGGGGAGCTATGAAAGTGGGACTGGGGAGATGGCTCAGTGGTAGAGCACTTGCCTAGCATTTGTGAGCCCTGGGTTCTATCCCCTAGTAATGCACTCACTCTCGTCCTAGGAGAAAATTTGCAAGATATTGATGGAAACAGGAAAAGTAAAAAAGCACGTGAGCTGTCTGTCACTGGACTTTCCGTCTTCACTGGCTATCAAGCTGCCAGATTATATATTATGTGTGTTCTTTTCTAACAGGTCAGTTGGGCGCTTTTATCACCAGATTTCGAAAGGCACTGGTGAGCAGCATAAAGCAGGTAATGCATGTAGATTGCAGACTTGAGAGAAGCCAGTTTGCTTGACACTAATTACACAGTGGAGTTTTAACAATAGGCTCAAAGGGCTGGCAAAATGGACTAGCTGATTTCAGTTCCCCCAGAACCTACCGATTCTTTTAAGTTGTTCTCTGACTTCATCCTGCTTTCCCATTTTCTCCCACCTCACACATCTGCAAATGTAAAACAGACTTCACTAGATTGAGTGTGGGGCTCTGTGCATGCTAGACAGCTACTGAGCTGTAGCCCTAGAGAATGGACTTTAACATCCTCAGTAAACTTGAAACGCTTTTCAGAGTTTCAAAGATCACTTCTTTCTCTTGTGTTAATCTATAATGTTTTTGAGACAGGGTTTCTGAGTGTAACCCTGACTCTATAATATTTTTTTTTAGTACCAATGACTTCTAAAAGAACTGTGTTGAGAATTAGCATTGGTTGGAAAGCAGAGGGCATAGCTGTTGTTTACACATGGACTGAAGGGAAATCCTACACAAACAGCTTCACAAACCATCAGCTATTTCACAAGGAGCACTTTTCAGATACCTCTTTTTTGATGAAGTTAAGAGAAAAACATCATCTCCTCAAGGCCTCTTACTAATTTTCCAGGGGAGGGGGAGGTGGTTTACTGGTCTTGGTAGCACAGGTGTGTGTAGGGAATGCCAGAGAACAGCTCTGTGGAGTAACGTCCCTCCTTCCATTTTACATTCCAGGGATTGAACTCAGGTTGCCATCTTGCCAGCCTGCATCTTATTTTTCTTTGCACTAAACTGCTGATGAGTGATTCTGAACATTTTTTGAGACAGAATTTCTCTAACAGTTCTGGCTGCCCTATGTAGACCAGGCTGGCCTTGAACTCACAGAGATCCGCCTGCCTCTGCCTCACAAGTGCTGGGATTAAAGGCGTGTGCCACCCTGCCCAGCTTTTGAGCATCTTTTAAAGTGTTTATTTGGCTGTGTATTAACATCTTTGGAGACATGTCCATTTCTGATGTTTGTGTGCTCTAAAAATAAAGGGCATACATATTATTCATTCCCTCAAATTTTAACTATCTGACTTAAGATACTTGTATAACTGCTTCAGGATATTCACAAGTATAAATATAGATATATATTCATAATTATTAATGATCTTTGTCTACAGATAGAATCAAAGAGGGGCACAGAGTGTACTCACACATTGCCAAGCTGCAGGAGTTATGGAAAACCACTCAAATCCAAACAATTCATATCCCTAAATCAGTGACAGATTCATCTTTTCTAAAGGTAAGACCAGAATTTAAAGTAAAAATTTACCTATAGTTGTCTGTGTGAAGGTCAGAGAATAACTTGTGGGAACCAGTACTCTCCTTCACCTAGGGAGCAGATTCAGGCTGTCAGGCTTGGCAGCAAGCACTTCTACCTGCTAAGCCATATTGCCTGCCTCTGTAATGTTTCTGAAGGAAGCTGAATCTTAAACCCAGGGCACCATGCATACTAACCAAGTAATCTACACCAAGCTATAGTTCCAGAACTTGTGACTGAAGATAAACTACTCGGATAGAAGTTTAGGCCCAGCAGACTACATGGTGTATCCAGAACACTGTCAGGGAGTCTGTGTGTGAAGGCAGCCTCCTGCAGAGCAGTGGTCAGGCAACACTGTGAAGCCTTTCTGCTTCCATTTTTCTTGTAGCTCTTCCTTTCGGATACTGGCCAAAGCCTAGGCATGCTGTCCCTGGCACTCTAGGCTTTCTCCCTGGTTCTCTGACTTTCATACCTAACTTGAAAGGCCTGACTTTCTTTCCATCCCGCTCCTCCTGGCAGTTGCCAGAAATTTTCAGCTTACCTGGCCTATTGTATTTTCCCTGAAGCTTAAAAAAAATGTCCTCAAAAAGAATTGATGTGATAGCACAGGCCTTATTCCAGCCCTGGGAAAGCAGAGAAAGGTAAATTTCTCTGAGTTTGAGGCCAGCCTGGTCTATGTAGAAAGTCAGAAGCCAGCCAGGGCCACATAGTAAAACCTTGTTTCAACAACAAATAGAACAAAAACAAAACTCACCCATCCCCAAAGCAGAGTCAGTAAGTATATTGAATAAATTCATGAATGACTTACAAGGATTATAGATTCCCTGTCACTTTGGAGTCTGTCCTGAATGTTACTCTGTAGACCAGGCTGGCCTCGAACTCAGAGATCCACCTGTCTCTGCCTCCGCCTCCCGAGTGCTGGGATTAAAGGCGTGTCCCACCACTGCCTGGCAGAACTATTGATTTTTATTCTTCATTAATGATCAAACCTGTGAGAACTAAGTATGGTGGCATGTGCCTGTGGTCCTGGCTACTGGGGAAGTTGAGGCAGGAGGGTGGCCTGAGCTCAGGAGTTTAAGACAAACCAGGGTGGCTGGAGAGATGGCTCAGAGGTTAAGAGCACTGCCTGCTCTTTCTTTTCTTTTCTTTCTTTCTTTTTTTTTTTTTTTTTTTTTTTTTTTTTTTTTTTTTTTTTTTTTTTTTTTTTTTTTTTTTTGGTTTTTCGAGACAGGGTTTCTCTGTGGTTTTGGAGCCTGTCCTGGAACTAGCTCTTGTAGACCAGGCTGGTCTCGAACTCACAGACATCCGCCTGCCTCTGCCTCCCGAGTGCTGGGACACCCCCCCCCCCAGTGCTGGGATTAAAGGCGTGTGCCACCACCGCCCGGCCTGCCTGCTCTTTCAAAGGTCCTGAGTTCAATTCCCAGCAACCACATGGTAGCTCACAGCCATCTGTAATGAGATCTAATAAAGCTTTCTGTGGACTGGTAGGTTCTTCTGGCCAACTTTCCTACTCCTCTTTAGATTAATGACTTATTCAATAATGTAAATTCTAGGTGTATATATACATACATCAATAACTGAGTTTTGCATCTTTGAGGGGGCAAGACAGGGTTTCTCTGTGTAGCCTTGGCTGTCCTGGAACTCTCTTTAAATTCAGAGACCTGCCTACCTCTGCCTCCTGAGTGCTGGGATTAGAGGGATGTGCCACCACCACTTGGCTGAGTTGTGCATCTTAAGGAAGGACATGTTTCTTTTAAAAAGGAAGTACACTCAGTCAAATTAGATTAAATGATGAAACCTGGCATGGTGGCACACCCAGTCTTCAGGAGATGGAGGGAGGTGGACCAGAAATTGAGGGTCATTCTGTTACATTTCAAGGTCAGAGCCAGCATGGGATGTTTGAAGCCATGTTTTTTTTTTTAAAAAAAATTAGGGGCTGAGGAGATGGTTGAGTGATTAAGAGGACCAGAGTTCAGCCCTAGCACCCATGTCTAGGCTCACAACCACCTGTAACTCCAACTCCAGGGGACTGGACACCCTTTTCTGCATTCTGTGTGCACATGCCCACATATATAGACACATACTTTTTTAAAAACTTAGGTTGGAAACTAACTTACAATATGGTCCACAGAGGCAGCAGATACTCTTCTGCTCCAGGAAAAGATGTATCTTTAGTTGAGACCAAACAAACTAAGTTGCTTTCAGGTACCATCCTGTCCCTCAAAACACCATAGTAAGGCCGGGCGATGGTGGCGCACGCCTTTAATCCCAGCACTTGGGAGGCAGAGGCCGAGGCCAGCAGATCTCTGTGAGGTCGAGACCAGCCTGGTCTACAGAGCTAGTTCCAGGACAGGCTCCAAAGCCACAGTGAAACCCTGACTCGAAAAAACAGAAAACAAAAAACAAAAAACAAACAAACAAACAAAAAAAAAACACCATAGTAAGACAGCAAGGGTGGGGAGAAGGTTCAGTTTGGAGAGGTGCTTGACACAAGCCTAGACCTGGGTTGTGTTCCTGGGATCTGCATGGTGAAAGAAGACAACCCAAAGCTGCAAGTTGTCCCCTGACTCCACTCCCAGTACCTCCCCAACACATGCACAACAAATTAAACAAATTAAATAGGTAAATGAATAAATAGATTAAAAAGGGCAAGATATCCCACTTGAGAAGCTAGGTGGGGGTTCTAAAGCTTGCAGACAGAGAGCACAGCACCCTCCTTTCAAGATCTGTGTTACTGTGGAATGGCAGCCAGAACCATTTGTATGTTTAAATAAGTAGTCATTTTCTTCTCCTTTGGCAAAGTTGAGTCAGCTAAATTTGCTTGTGAATACCATATAGATGAAGTGGGACAACCCTCAACATCTATCCTTTCAGTAAAAAGACTGCTAACCTGTGTTCTACAGTGAGGGGGTCTTGGGAACCAAGGCCAGCAGAGTTTCAATCTGTGACAGATAAGGCAGTTCAGTTCAACACAACTCAGAAGCTGGTGTTGGTTTAAGCTTCAAAAGTTTGACCTCAGGTAGTTTATTTTAGGCACAGGTAAGCACAGCACAATTTGAGGAAAAGCTTCCTGGTGATAATGAACTCAATCATGTGTACACATCAAAACTTAATGCATGACTACATCAAAACTCTGCAAAGCACGAGACAGTAGTATACATTAATTGAGGAAAGAGGCTCAAGGGTCTTTTTTTGATAAGGGTCTTGGGGAGGATTTGGTGTTTCCTGGCCACACAGATAATGCAAAGGTCACTAGGCTTTTTTTTTTTTTTTTTTTTTTTTTTTTTTTTTTTTTTTTTTTTTTTTTTTTTTTTGGTTTTTCGAGACAGGGTTTCTTTGTGGCTTTAGAGCCTGTCCTGGAACTAGCTCTGTAGACCAGGCTGGGTCTCGAATTTACAGAGATCCGCCTGCCTCTACCTCCCGAGTGCTGGGATTAAAGGCGTGCGCCACCATCGCTTGGCGGTCACTAGGCTATTAATCACAGGTTATACATCTGTCCCTTAGGAGAGATGACCCTGTGTGTTTAATATTCCTGGTTCTAGGGCTTACCTGTGAGCCTTCTACAATACAGCAGTCAGTAGACCCCTCATTCTGTCTTTCAGCATCCGGAACTCAGCTCAGGCCAGAAGCGCTACCTGTGCGGCATCACTAAGATCTGTAACTCCAGCTATCTGAGGACCTTAATGAAGCGGCAGTACATGCATATGTTTCGTCATGGTTCACAAAAGCCAGGCAGGTGCACCTCCTCTTGGTTTCTTGCCAGTTCTTATGAGAAATGAAAGGGTCTCCTAACAGGTGGTTTGTGTGACAGGCGTCCTCATACATCACAGGAGCCATACCAGCTCCCGCTACTCACAGAAACAGCATCCCCCCTGCACTCCGTGGCGACACCACCTGGAGAGAGAGGACTCTTGGAACATTGCAGCTGCAGCACCTGAAATGATCATCCATTCCCTCTGGCGGCCACTGAGACACAAAGAAGGGTCTGTTTCTTGAGGTTAAGAGGGAAAAACGATACCTAGTTCTGTCTGAAGGGGATCCTCCTGGGTGATATTAAAGCTCCTATTTCCTATATGTTCACTCTGCTAAACTCAGACGAAGGGGCCACTTCTTCTTTATTGAGATGAGTGGGATATGACACTTCAGGGAGCTGGAGTTTCTGTGCCATGACAAATAGCCCAGGTATGCCTCAAACTCATGGAAATCCTCTTGCCTCAGCTTCCCACATGCTGGAAGTACAGGTGTGCCACCACACCCAGCTATATCAGTCTTCTTCACAATATAATTAGTAGATTTGAAAACATTTTTAAATCAGGGCAAGAGCCAGGTGATGGTGGCGCACGCCTTTAATCCCAGCACTCGGGAGGCAGAGGCGGGCAGATCTCTGTGAGTTCGAGACCAGCCTGGTCTACAGAGCTAGTTCCAGGACAGGCTCCAAAGCCACATAGAAACCCTGTCTCGAAAAACAAAAAAAAACAAACAAACAAACAAAAAAATCAGGGCAAGATAGTTCAGCAGGTAAAAGCAACCTGTGTTTGATCCCTAGAACCCAGGGGAGGGGGAGGGAACAGAGTCCCCAAAGCTGTCCTCTGACCTCCATACATGCACCCATATTGACACACACCGTAAACAATAAACAAAGAAGTTCTGGGTCAGCTAGAGATAGTCTACTCTTCTCATTCAGGTTCCAAATGACGGAACGCCTCCAGAAGCAGCCCATAATGACCCCACAAAGGGGAGGACTATAAAGCCAGGAGGAAGGAGGAGGAAAGCTGCCGTCAGCGGCATAGTGGCATAAGCCTGTGCTCTCGGTACTTGGGAGGATCAGGAGTTTAAGGGCATCTTGGTCTACTGAGTGAATCTGAGGCAAGCCTGGACTATATGAGACTTGTGTCTCAAAATAACAAATCTATAGTTTACAACAACAGAAGCTTTAGTATTCAAACTGTGTGATAATATGCTGCAATCCAGGAGACTGGAGAATGAAGGGCCTTTGATAAAGCCAGCAGCTAGTGAAGACTCTTTTGAGTTCCCCAGCAGTGGTCACTTTGGTGTCTCCAATTAAAATATTTCCCTTTGTCACAGGGTAAAAAAAATTGGATATGCATTGAACACAAGATGCAAGTCACTGAGGAGTTTTAGAAGACCAAGCGGACTGCTCTTGTTACCAGGTAAATGGGGAATTAAGCAGGCATACACACATATAAATGGAGTTAAAGGATTTTTGTTTTTGAAACATGGTCTCATGTTGCGCAGGTGGACCTAGAACTCCTGATTCTTCTGCCTCCACCTCCCAAGTACTAGTGGGTAGAATTACCATGCCTGCCTTGCACTTTTGAACACTTTGAAATATACTAATTCAGATAATCATTTTAATTATGTCTTGATTAAAATTTTCAAGTGTGATGAGATCTGTCATTTCAAGTAAAAACTAACCATGGCGGCATTATGACGTAAGTTAAGTCCCAGCACAGACACAGGGACTCTCTGAGTTTCAGGGCAGCCTGGTCTATATAGATTCATCAGAGCTACACAGTAATACCTTATCTCAAAAACTAAACCAACTAAACATCAAATAGTGTATGCTTCTATTTAAAAGAATTAACTACTTGCTAGGCAGTGGTGGTGGTGCACACCTTTAATCCCAGCACTCAGGAGACAGAGGCAGGCGGATCTCTGTGAGTCTGAGGACAGCCTGGTCTACAGAGTGAGTTCCAGGACAATGAGAGCTACACACAGAGAAACCATATATTGAAAACCAGGGAAAAAAGGAGAATACACTACTCAAAGAGTGAGATTCAGGTCTGTTCTTTTTCTGTGCTGGATATATGCTCTTCACACGAACCTATAGCCCTAGTCCTCCAAGATTTGTCACTATTATCATTGTTGGTTTTGCTTTATACAGTCTCCCTCTCTCTAGCACAGACTAACCCTGAATTTGTGATCTTTCTTGCTCAGCCTTTCAAGTGCTGGGATTATAGACTTGTGTCATTATATCTAGCTTTAGAAGTATTTTTTAGATGTCTGCCTACCATGTGCAAAGCCCTATCACAAGATATAAGGGAAAAGGCAGGGAGGTTAAGTCTGGTCTAAAAGGCTAGGGAGACCCCAGTAGAGGAAACACTGTCGAGGTCCTCAAGCCATGAGAAAGAATTAAAGGAATATGGAGACTCTGAAGACATTACTGACTACTTTATTTAACTCCTAACTCCCTCACCTAGAAGGCTTTTTTTTTTTTTAAGATTTATTTATTTAGGGCTGGAGAGATGGTTCAGTGGTTAAGAGCATTGCCTGCTCTTCCAAAGGTCCTGAGTTCAATTCCCGGCAACCACATGGTGGCTCACAACCATCTGTAAAGAGGTCTGGTGCCCTCTTCTGGCTGCAGACATGCACACAGACAGAATATGGTATACATAATAAATAAATAAATATTTATAAAAAAATAAAAGATTTATTTATTTATTATATATACAACATTCTACCTCCATGTATGTCCACACGCCAGAGGGTGCCAGATCTCATTACAAATGGTTGTGAGCCACCATGTGGTTGCTGGGAATTGAACTCAGAACCTCTGGAAGAGCAGCCAGTGCTCTTAACCTCTGAGTCATCTCTCCAGCCCCCTAGAAGGCTTTTAAAACCAGTGAGAATACAGGGTTTACTGCAGTAGCTGCTATAGTACAATGCTGTGACTACTATAAGAAAGGCTGAGGCAAGTAGGAGGGGTACGTACCTATGTTGAAAACAGTAGAGAATTTGTCTTTCTAAAAGCTCAATAGGCTGGGTCATTTTAAAGGTGTTTAGAATTTTGTTTGTTTTTTCGAGACAGGGTTTCTCTGTGGCTTTGGAGCCTTTTTGTTTGTTTTTGTATTTTTTTAGGTGCTTAGAATTTTTTTTTTTGTTTTGTTTTTCGAGACAGGGTTTCTCTGTAGCTTTGGAGCCTGTCCTGGAACTAGCTCTTGTAGACCAGGCTGACCTCCAACTCGCAGAGATCCACCTGCCTCTGCCTTCCTAGTGCTGGGATTAAAGGCCTTCGCCACCACCCCCCGGGCTAGGTGCTTAGAATTTTATATCCAGTCACATATGTTGACACATGCCTTTAATCCCAGCACTCGGGGTACAAAGGCAGGTGGATCTCTGTGACTAGGAGGCCAGTTTGGTATCAAGTTACAGGCTAGCCAGAGCTACAAAAACCCTGTCTCAAAAAATAAGTAAATGAGGCTGGAGATAAGGCTCGGTGGTTAAGAGCATTGGCTGCTCTTTCAGAGATCCTGCAATCCCCAGCACCCACCACTCTTGTTCCAAATCTGAGGCCCTCTTCTGCCCTCTGTGGACACCAGGTGCACGCACACACAGAATAAGTACATAGACACACATGCAGGCAAAACACTCATACACATATAATAAAAATTTTGTTTCCAAAACAGATTATAAACTCCTCTCTTCCCTTCGGTTTCTTCAGATGGTTCTCAGCCATGCACGAGTGAAGGAACAAAGGAAGAAGATCTACTGAATGAGTGCATGCAGACCATGTCTATTCAAGAACCGGACACCCCGTCTTAGCCCACAAGTCTCCATACCAAGGTCAGCCATCAGCCAACATCCAGATGTGGACAGGGAAGAGTTGTGAGCCATGTATGGATAGTGCTAGTCACCAGTATGTCAATTGAGTTGTTGAGAAATTGACACAGCCTTCTTCATCTTATATGCTTCTGTGTACCAATGATATCTGTGTAATGTATGCTTGTTTCTAGCTAGGAACAATTAAAATTTTACTTGCCACATACACTAAATTTTTAAAAATTTATTTTATGTACATTGGCGTTTTGCCTGCAGGTATGTCTGTGCAAAGGTATTGAAACTCCTGGGATTATACTGGTGAGCTGCCATGTGGGTACTAGGAATTGAACCCAGGTCCACTGGAAGAGCACCAGCGCCTCTTTTGTTGTTGTTGTTGTTTTGTTTTTGTTTTTTGAGACAGGGTTTCTCTGTGTAGCCCTGGCTGTTCTAGAACTCATTCTTCAGACCAGGCTGGCCTCAAACGGAGATCCACCTGCCCTCTGCCTCCTGAGTGCTGGGATTAAAGGTATGTACCACTATGCCTGGTATGATTTTTTTTTCCAATTTGTTCTTTCCAAATATATTATTTGTTCTTTCAGCTCATAATCAGTTCCAAAATAGTAATAGTTGAATATTATATAAGATTTTTCTTGATTAAAATAGGAAAATAGAAAAATATTTACACAGAATAGCACGTGTAGGTCGTAACTTGTAAAGCAGGTACTCAATATTTGCTATTAAATATAAATTATAAACCTATGGATAAGACAAGTGTGTTGGCATATATATTTAATCTTAGCACTTGAGAAGAAAGACAGGTTTCTTTGAGTTCCAAGCTAACCTGGTCTACACTTTGAATTCCACGTAAGCCAGGGCTACATAGTGAAAGCTCCTCAAAAAGAAATTATTGTTGGGGGCTGGAGAGATGGCTCAGTGGTTAAGAGCATTGCCTGCTCTTCCAAAGGTCCTGAGTTCGATTCCCAGCAACCACATGGTGGGTCACAGCCATCTGTAATGGGGTCTGGTGCCCTCTTCTGGCCTGCAGACATAGACAAAGATGGAATATTGTATACATAATAAATAAATATTTAAAAAAAAAGAAATTATTGTTACAAACAGATAAAGACATTAGCAGCAGGAGGACTTAAGAATCACTGCTGAGGGGGCTGGAGAGATGGCTCAGCAGTTAAGAGCACTGCCTGCTCTTCCAAAGGTCCTGAGTTCAATTCCCAGCAACCATACGGTGGCTCACAACCATCTGTAATGAGATCTGGCGCCCTCTTCTGGCCTGTAGACAGAATACCGAATACCGTATATATAATAAATAAATCTTTAAAAAAAAAATCACTGCTGACTTATTGTCAGCTTGGTACAGTGTTCATAAGCTACGAAGCAGGTCTCATGTTTTGACACCATCCTACCTGGTCCTCCTGAAGAGAACGACAGGCATGTGCCACCACATGCCTTTACTCTAACCTTTCTAATGCTGAGACCCTTTCATAAAGTTCCTAATGTTGTGATCACCCCAACCATAACATTATTTTCATTGCTACCTCATAACTCAAAATAGAATTTTGCTACTGTTATGAATTGTAAACATCTGTTTTCTGATGGTCTTTCTCAGGTGACCTCTGTGAAAGTCATTTGACTCCCAAAAGGAAATACCTACAAGTTGAGAACTACTACTGTTAACACATCTGTAGCTGTGCACCCCTGCACTCTTAACACATCTGTGGCTGTGTACCCCTGCACTCTATCACACCTGTAGCTGTGCACCCCTGCACTCTTAACACATCTGTGGCTGTGCACCCCTGCACTCTATCACACCTGTAGCTGTGCACCCCTGCACTCTTAACACATCTGTGGCTGTGTACCCCTGCACTCTATCACACCTGTAGCTATGCACCCCTGCACTATAACACATCTGTAGCTGTGCACCCCTGCACTCTTAACACATCTGTAGCTGTGCACCCCTGCACTCTTAACACATCTGTAGCTGTGAACCCTGCATTCTAACAATTCTGTGGCTGTGCACCCCTGCACTCTAACACATCTGTGGCTGTGCACCCCTGCACTCTAACACATCTGTAGCTGTACACCCCTGCACTCTAACACATCTGTAGCTGTGCACCCCTGCACTCTAACACACCTGCGGTTGCATTTGATATATCATTTTTTAACATTGTGCTTGTTTTGTTTTAGAGACAATGTTTCCCTGTGTAGCTCTGGCTATCCTGGAACTCACTTTATAGACTGGGCTGGCCTTGAACTCAGAGATCCTCCTGCCTCTGCCTTTCAAGTTCAGGGATTAAAGGTGTAAGCCACCTTTACTATTGTGGTATTCAAGTCTTAAGAGCCTCTGTCTCTTGATTACTGGGATTTTAAGTCTGTAGTTTTTAAATTAAACACAGGTTTTCAAGAAAGTCTAAATGGAAGGTAAACATTTATTACTAAAGAAGAGAAAACATACACAGAAATTCTGGATTCTTTCTCTTCATGCACTAGTTTTGTAATGAAGTCCAAATACCAACTAGGAAGATATTTACAAAGATAAATTTTTCTTAAATGGACCTATACTGTATGGTGGACTTCTTTTCATAGAAACCATATACTGCAAGCTAAGAATATTCTTATAGTTTACAAGAATCTTAGAGGAACTATGTTCTAAACAGAAGATACCTTTTAGTGCAAAATATTATAAAAGTGACACAACTGTGTGCCTCTTAAGTGTTTAATTAATTCATTTGAACAAGAAAATAGGGGAAAAAACAGAAAATGAACAAGACAAGCCTAGCTTTAAGATTTTTTGTATTCAATTCGTTCTACTTTCACATCATCTCCAATAAGCTGATAGACGTAAGTGACCACTGTAGAAGCCTGGATATCCATCAGGACAAATGAAGGAATAATATTTCTGGAAGAGAAATAAACTGTGTTAGTGTTTTGTACTAAAGCAAAAGCACTGTAAATTTCAATTCAAGGTATTGAACTCCAGGAGAAATCTGATTGTTACCTGCACACTGAAAAGAACACCAGTAACAGGGTGGGGGTGGTGCACTCAGGGAGGCAGAGGCAGGTGGATCTCTGTATGTGTGAAGCCAGCCTGGTCTACAAAGTGAGTTCCAGGGCAGCCAAGGCTACACAAAGAAACCCTGTCTCAAAAAAGAAAGAAAAAAATAACAAAAAGGGGTTGCTGACATTTACCTGTTTGCTGGGTCATGGTGGCACCTGCCTTTAATCCAAGCACTCAAGAGGTAGAGGCAAGAGGATCTCTGTGAGTTCAAGGCCAGCCTGATCTACAAAGCAAGTTCCAGGACAGGCTCTAAAGCTACATAGAGAAAAACCCTGTCTCAAAAAACAAAAACAAAACAAATTTTTTTTTTACCTGTTTATTGTGTTTTTTTAAATAGGGTCTCACTATGTAGCTCTGGCTGGCCTTGAACTCAGAGATCTACCTGCCTCTGCCTCCAGAGTGCTGGGATTAAAAGTGTGTGCCACTACACAGACTCTTATTTAAATGTTGTATTTCTCTTTATGAACATCATGCAATTACTACTTTTTCTAAAGCACTAAATACTAAGTTGTGGTACTTACGTTTCCAAGGCATTATATGCCCCAGTGGCGGAACCTGGGTTAATGTAGAATTTATTTTCATGCTCAAATGCTTCAAATTTGTGTGTGTGTCCTGAGATAAGAATGTCCACATCAAACTGCCTCTGCAGCAGGGCCAAGCTAGCCATGTCTCCCCATGGAATAACTTGGTGTCCATGGATCAGACCGATCTTGAACTGCCCCACAGTCACAACCTTCTGTTCTGGGTAATTCAGATTCTAATATAAAAAAAGACACAAGGAAAATACACATTTCTGATAGGATGAAACTTACTCAATTTGTTTAAATATTCAACCTCATATAGGTATCTTCAGACCTACAACAAATACATTTATAAAAAGTTTCTCCTCAGCCTGTAATACTGCAATAGTGTATAAAACCCAATTCAGCCAATGTAAATTGGAAGCTTCTAAGCAACTGCTTTATTAAGTTAATTTTTATAGAATATGGGTTCTTAAAAAAAAAAAAAAAAAAAAAGAATATGGGTTCTTTAGGGTGTGCTGTAAAGAATAACTATTCCTGGGCTGGGGAGATGGCTCAGCAAGTAAAGATACTTGCCCCCCAGCCTGGATTCTATCCCTGGATCCCACATGGTAGAAAGAGGGAACTGACTTCACAAGCTGTTGTCCTTTGACCGTCACACAAGTACTATTTACATGCATGCACAAATATTGTAATAAAAAATTTAGAGAGTAATTATCCCCAAACTTGTAATTTTCACAACTTAAGGCACATAACTTATAAACTGGGATTTATTTAAATTATATCCAGGCTTTAATACTTACAATACCCAATTTTTTTTAAAGCTTTATTTATTATGTATGCAGTGTTCTGTCTGCATGTATTCCTGCAGACCAGAAGAGGTCACCAGATCTCATTATGGATGGTTGTGAGTCACCAGGTGGTTGCTGGGAATTGAACTCAGGACCCTATGTTTGGTTTTTTCTTTTGTTTGTTTGTTTGAGACAGGGTTTCTCTGTAGCTTTTTGGAGCCTGTCCTGGAACTAGCTCTTGTAGACCAGGCTGGCCTCGAACTCATAGAGATCTGCCTGCCTCTGCCTCCCGAGTGCTGGGATTAAAGGTGTGCACCATCACTGCGTGGCGCTTTTTTTTGGGGGGGGGGGGGCAGAGGGGGGGATCAAGCCAGGGTTTCTCTGTGTAGCTCTGGCTGTCTTGGAACTTGCTCTGTAGACCAGGCTGGCTTCAAACTAAGAGAGGTCTGCCTGCCTCTGCCTCCCAAGTGCTGGGATTAAAGGTATGAGCTACCACCTCCCTGCATAACAACTCTTTAATTTTATTCCCCTTCCAAACAGGGTCTTTTAGAGCCCCACATGGTCAGAAATTTATTTGTATCGTTAGGCTATGCGTATATAGTATGTAGCAATGTAGCCAGGCAGTGGTATATGCATTTAATCCCAGCCCTCCAAAGGCAGAGACAGGTGGATCTCTGAGTTCGAGGCCAGCCTGGTCTACAAGAGCTAGTTCCAGGACAGGCTCCAAAGCCACAGAGAAACCATGTCTTGAAAAACAAATTTAAAAATATGAAACAAAAATGAATTTGCTGTTTAGACCTGGTTCTTACCACTAATATTTCACTATATATGTGCAAATATCCCAAAATCTGAGAATGCCTAAATTCAGAACACTGGCTGCAAACTAATGGATAGTTCACCTCTAATTTTTATTTGGGTGACAATGCTGTTGAGGACTGAACCCAGGCATCGTGTATGCTTAGAGAGGTGTTCAACCACCAAACATTTCTAGGTCCAAAGGTAACTTTTCAAAGTGGCGGTGGTGGGGCGACCATGGAAAAACTCAAGCTTAAATAATAAAGTTTATACAAAACAGTAAGAAAGGAGTACAGATGGGAGAGAAAGGAAAATGGCACCTCATCGAAGTCTCCTCTTACGATGTGGACGTCACCAGCCAGAGTCTTGAGATAGTCATAGCTCTCCTTGGTGCAAAGGTTCCCAGTGCAGAGAATGTGCTGGATTTTTCCTGGCACCAGGAGTTTTTTGAATTTAGCCGGCAGGCTGTTGCACCGGTGTGGAATGTGCAGATCTCCTAACACCAACACCAACTTTCAGGTGTCGGAGTGGAACAAACACAGGGTTAGAGGTGATGGTAGACAACACAATCCTCCCATGACTACCCCTTTAGACTTGGCAGAGAGTCCAAGAACCCAGCAGAGCGAACGTTACTGATGCGGTTCCTAGCCTGTGGTACCATATCTGTTCTAAGCCAATCTTATCTTGGATATCTAAAGTTGTGTTATTTTATTTAACCAATAAAAAATATAATAAAATCAAGTTTTCTAAAGTGACCCACTAGCCAGGTGAGAGCACACACCTGTAACCCAACACGGGCGGGGAGCAGAGGCAAGAGACCACTGCAAGTTCAAAGCCTGTCGAGTCTACATAGTGAGTTCTAGGTCAGCCACAGCCACACACAGAGATACTGTCTCAGAAAAAGTAAAAAAGATTGATTTAGAAACCTATACATTACATTGAATCATTGAATAAGATAGACACTGCAAACTGAACTGCTAGAATTTACAGCATTCGATAGTTTTGAAGAATGACACAGTAATCCTATCTGCAGCTGTAATATAAACCTATTTAATTGCAAAATCATTGTTAAAGGAAATTATCAGAAATGAAACATGACCCTAGAGAGATGACTTAGATGTTAAGAGCACTGATTGCTCTTGCTAAGGTCCCAGGTTCAATTCCCAGCACCCACAAGACAGCTGACCATTTAATTCTAGCTCTAGTGGATCCGACACTCTCTTCTGAGCTTTTCAAGTACTGCACTAGCTGGTGTGATTAGACACACGCAGACAAAACAGTTGTGGTAATATGGCTGGGCAGTAATCTTAACCCTCAGGAGGCAGAGGCAGGCGGATGTATCTCTTTGAGTTTGAGGACAACCTGGTCTACAAAGTAAGCTCCAGGGCAGCCTAAAATAATACAGTGAGACCTTGTTTCAAAAGGAGAAGGGAGGGAGGGAGAAGCAGGGAGGGAGAGACAGAAGAGAGGGAGGGAGGGAGGAAGGGAGGGAGGGAGGGAGGGAGGGAGAGAGGGAGGGATGAATGAATACAGAGTATGGAGGGAGGTTCATGCTTGTAAATTTAGCAGACAGGAGGACTGCTAGTTCAAGACCAACCTGGGCTACATGGCATGCAAATTCCAGTTCTAGGCCAGCCAATACTGCAAGCGAAACTATCACACACACAAAATACATACATATATGTATGTATATAAATATAAAAAATTAGGGAAAAAGTTAATTTTATAGTTTGTGCTAAGAACTCTTTGGAGGGGTTGGGAATTTTGCTCAGTGGTAGAATGCTTGCCTAGCAAGTGCAAAGCCCTGGGTTTGGTCCTCAACTCAAAAAAAGGACTCTTTGGAGAACATTAGCCCAAATTAACTGATTTTGCTATTTCAAATTCTTAGCAGTATGTCACAGGGCACAAAGGCCTAATACTTTAGAGTCTCAATAGATACATATGTGCTTCTTTTTTTTTTTTTATATGTTTTGCTATCTTCACTTTCTTTCACTAGAAATCCCCACTGTCATATTTCTATTACCTGGATAAAACTGCTTCTTCCACTCCCTCAGTATAGTGTGTAAACTTAAAAAAAATAACACTTTACAATCATCATGTGCATTAGAGAGTAAAACAAAAAGGCAGATGATTGAGTAATGAGATCAGCAGGGAGCAGTTCAGAGTTGCCACAGTCTCAGATGACAAAAATAAAATTTGCTCTGAAATGTCAAAGAATTAAAAAGCCAAGCCTAAAACAGGCATGGTGGCACACTCCTTTAATCCCAGCACCAAGGAAGAATAGGCAGGAAGATTTCTGTGAATTCAGGGCCAACCTGGTCTACATAGCAAGCTCCAGACCAGCCAAAGCTACATAGTGAAATCCTGTCCAAAAAAGGGGGAGGGACAATCCCATTAAATTTTAGATTAAAAATTTCAAGAGTGAACAAAATAAACTGACATTATTGTTTAAAAGTCCATTTAAAGCTGTGCGTTGGTGGTGCTTGCCTTTAATCCCAGCACTCAGGAGGCAGAGGTAGGTAGATCTCTGTGGGTTTGAGGCCAGCCTGGTCTACAAAGTGAGCTCAAGGACAGCCAGAGCTGTTATAGAGAGAAATCCTGTGTCACCACTCCAAAAAAAAAGAAAAGGAAAAAAAAAGTTCATTTAAAGATATCACATGCCCCCCTGAGAGTAACAGAAGAGATTTTCCGGGTTGGTTAGTATAAGCACACTTACAGGATCTTCATTGTACCATGTTCCACTCATCAGTGCACACACTCTGCTTTTCAAGGCATGCTTACCAACAGTTTCAAAGAAAGCATTACATGTTTAATATGATAAAACTTTTGCCACCATAATTGTTTTGTTGTTTTTGTTTTTTGCCAAGTGCTGGGATTAATGGCGACTGCTACCACCATCTGGCCTGGCCAACTTAAAATAATTAATTTAGCTGGGTATGAGAACATGTTGGCAATAATAAAAAAAAATACTCTAGACCGTTGAGGCAAAAAAAATAATAATAATTAATTTGGCAACTGAAGAGATGGTTCCGTGGTTAAGAGCACTGACAGCTCTTCCAGATGATCTAGGTTTGATTCCCAGCACACAGCAGCTCACAACTGTAACTCCAGTTCCAGGAGATCTGATTCCCTCTTCTAGCCTTGGAGGGTACCAGGCACACAGGTAGTACAGAGAGAGACATACAAAGCACATCCACATAAAATAACCAAATTTTAAAAAAATTAAATTTTAAGATCAATCAAAACCCAGAATATGTCCAGTAAGAATGATTACTAGAGCAAGCTTGATTATCTGGCAACAAAGTCAAAAGGACTGTAAATAAGAGGAACTGTTCCTAACACAGGGCAGCTGCAGCAGTCCACGCTGGGGAACACCTCGGAAAGCTAAACTGACTACAAAGGATCCACCCTCAATCAGTAACAAGCACCTTGACTTAGAACAGTCTTCACTGAAGAGGGGTCCCTTCACATTTGGATTAATGAACAGTTACTGTGACATGCTGGAAAACATTTTCTATACTAAAAGAAAAATCTCGGAACTCATAAGAGGGTGTTTATCTCTGGGACTAAAAAAATGAACTGTTTAGTCAGAATATACCAGAAAGAACATTAGCGAAACACAGTACTGTATTATGATTGAAGACACCAATTCTATGAGGTGCCATCCATCTCCTTGACTATTAATATGTGAAAACTGTCACTGGATAAACAGCCACACAGGAACTAGCAAAGATCCACAGTAGGACAGAGTCCTATGGTTTCTACTGATGACCAAGTTAGGAGACATACATGACACGTCACAAGTGCCCCTGCCTAAACTCCATGGTGATAGATCAGGTTAGACAAACATGAGAGGCAGCAAAGGGTCTAGAAATGGCTGTCTTGTTATATTCATATAAACAACCTAAACGAACGAAGCATGGGGATTGGGTCACTTCCTACTTGAGAGATCAGTTATCAGCCACCCAACCACCATTGTTAGTAGGAGCGTAGAAAAGAAACTTACTCTGTGCCCAGCCTTAGTGGAATGAAGAAGTTGATTGCAGACAGGGGAATGAAAAAAAAAGGGTGAAACATGACCAATGTTAAAAGAAAGCAACAAAAGTTAAAAGAAAAAAAAAACATACCAAATATGCAAAATTTGTTAATGATTTCTGAATGTTATGAAAGGAAATGTTAAAAATCATCTGTGCTGAAAATGATTCCAAAAGTACTCACTTCATCTCTCAGCAGAGGACAAACACAGCACACCTGCCCTGCCAATGTCATCTACATTTTCTAACCTTGCTTTCCGCGTCGACTCCTGTCCCTTAATTTTTCATTCAGTTTACTCTTTGTAAGATTAGATATTTATAATTTGAAGAATTCACTGGGAATAGGTTAAGGCTAACCTGGTTCCTGGGGTCTTGCTGTCTCTGGAGTACACTGGTTTTATTTATTTATTTATTTATTTTATCTTTTTATAATGTTTGAGGTTTTAGTAGTAAAAACCCATTCTCCAGGGGAAGTTTTGCTATAGAGGACATTACTAACGTGAATACATATGGTGAAAATGCCAAGAAAGATCACGACAATAAAAACCAACACACACTTAGTGTGGTGGCACACTCATTTGGTTCCAGCACTTGGGAGACAGAGGCAGGCAGATCTCTGTGAATTCCAGGCCAGCTTGGGTGCTATATTGTAATAACCTGACTTAGGCATCAAGAGATGGCTCAGCAGTTAAAAGCACTTGCTGATCTTGCAGAGGTCCCGGATTTGGTTTCCAGCACCCACAAGGCATCTCACAATTGTATCTCCAGTTCTGGGATCCCAAGCCCTCTGGCTTCCAATGGTACCTGTACTTGGGTGGTGCACATAAAACTCACGGAGACACACACATACACAAAAATTAAAAAGAAATAAATTTTTAAAAGAAACGTGATCAATAGCAGTGACCCTTAAACCTAAGTGTTCACCTCTCAAAACGACTTCAGAAACATGGATCATGGCAACTAATTCTTCTCCCTGGAAGTATCTCCAAACTGCCATAATTAACTAGTCTACCTTAAACTGGAGTCTGTTTAGAAGCGAAAATCGGGTAAATTTAAGCACACATCTTTGGAACACTTATAAACCACCTTTTCAAAGGTCGTTTGGAGAATAATCTCTAAAAACGCAACGTGTGCCCATCAGTCCAAGAGGTACCTTCACTTTAACGTTCCTCAGCACAAACAGCAAAGCTCAACCGCCCTCTATAAACTTTGGAGAGCACGGATGTCTTTAAAAAGTCTGATTACATGGACGTGTCTGCTCCCCAGGTTTCATTGAGCAAGGTCGCAGGGGCAGCAATCTAACGGGAGCAAAGGCCTGATGCAGACTGGGGGAAGCTAAAGCTCTGCAAATAACACGCACATCTCAGACTTCAAACGATCCCCATGCGTTCGCTCTAAGGGGTAGCAGCAGCCACAGCTGACAAGCAGTCCCTTTCCGGGTCCCCGCCCGGAGTGGCCAATGCAGCGGCTACTTCTCGTTCTGCACCGAGGCCGGCTGTCCCCAGCAAGCCCCGAAGAAGCAGGAGGAAGACGTCCGGCCACACGAACGTCCCGAGGCCTCTCCCGGCCACAGCGAGCCGATCTCGTGACAGGACGAGAGGCCGGGTCCTCCACGCACGCCCTCTGGCCGCAGGGGCGAGGGGCGAGCCAGGCCGGGCCGCACCCTGGCCAGCCGCGATCTTCCCCCTCCCTCCTCCGCGGCCTCCCCAGGCTCGCGACTCAGCCGCGCCCGCTCCAGCCTCCCAGAGCGTCCTCGTCCCCGACGCCGGAGTATCCTGGTCCGACCCGGGTCGCCGCCGCCACGGTGCTCACCATCCTGTCACCAGGCTTCGTTCAGTCACCACGAACGCCGCCGCCCTCTTCCTCGGGTTTCTTAGTAGACCCGCCCATTTCTTCCGCCACCAATAAGACGCGGAGTTTGCGAGGGACGGTCCTACGAGGCCTCGTAAAGGTCAGTCCCAGTCAGAAAGCGAAACGCGTGGGTGGGGCCAAGATAGAGGCGGAGACAGTGGGCAGTGCGCATAACATCCGGGTACCTACGGCGGGTACGCTTCCGCCCGCCGTGCCCTCCTTCCCGGTAGCCATGCTGAAGTGCGGGATGACGGGCGGTCAGGTGAAAGGTGGAGCGGCCATTCTTGTTTTGCTACTTAGAAGAGGGAGACCCTAGTGTCTCTGAAGTGTCTCCATCGTCTCCTTACGCTTCCTCTGCCGTGCTTCGCCAGGACTGAGGACGCAAAGCCGGGCCTCAGCGCCCTCACGAGGGCCCTGCTGCGCTTCGAATAGCGTGACAGCCCCTTTTTCTTTAGTTATGCCTAGTAATTTGGTGACCATGAAATGAACTGTAGCGTTGGGCATTAAGCTCGGATTGACGAGGGCTGATGTGGGGAGAAGTTGAGAGGAAAATTAACACTTTACCAACAAAAGAATTTTGAGTCCGGGGAAAACCCGATCTCCATTCGAGATTCTACCAGAGAATTTTTTTTTTTTTTGATTTTTCAAGACAGGGTTTCTCTGTAGCTTTTGGAGCCTGTCCTGGAACTAGCTCTTGTAGACCAGGCTGGTTTGTTGTTTTTTTTTTTTTCTTTTCATATATATACATATATATATGTAGTATATATATGCATATATATATATATATACACTAGAACAAGCTACTATGTCACTTTGAACCTCAGTTTCCTTAATTGGAAGATGAGACTAATATTAACACCTTCGTTGATAAGAGTTTGTCATAAGCATGAAGTGGATGAATTGAGCCCAGTAATTAGAAGGACAATGTGGGGAACTGTATTGTACATAGCCTTACAAAAGGGAATGACTGGGCTTGGAACAGGGTTCGTGGGCACAGACAGCTTGCCTGACATGTACAAGGCCTAGGTTCAACTGCCTGCAGAGTGTAGGAGAACCCAAAAAGAAAATGAAGGATAGCATTACCATAGGAATTGACTTGCAGGAGACATCATTTTGTATCACTGCAGATTTAATTTTTTGCTTTCTTTTTTCTCTGTTTTTGAATTCTTACTATGTATGTAAAGGGTATTATATGGTATTTCCTAAGGTAAATTAATCTATAAAATGCTGTGGGGATCAGCTGAATAATTTAACTCTCAGATGCATCCTGAGCTTTTTTCCACCCTAAACATAAAAGTCAAATGTAATCACTTAATGGGAAATTGTTGAGACACATAAAGGAAAAGGGGATTTCAGGCCACTTTTTCCAGCTCAGTGACATAACATACATACATCTGGTCACTTTGTGCTGAATTCCTCTCATGGTGATTCCTCTCACGGTGATTCTTCTCACGGTGATGCACCTTGCTAGGACTCGACAAAGCATCAAAGTTGAGATCATTATGATCTAACCTGGACATACTGGAGGCCTAGATAGCCAGTGACTTTCCAGTCTCTTCCCCAGGACCAAGCTCAAAGTGAATGGTCAAAGCCAGGCTGAAGAAGCAGTGGTACAGAATAGGCCTTGGGTAGGATAGTTGCCAACAATTCCCAATGCCTTGGTTGGGTAGTCTCTGCACTGCCAAAAGACCCTATTTCCATCTCTGGGAATCTTACCCACAGGGCAGTAGTAATAAAGAGCTCAACTGAAGAATTTGACCGGCATGATTAAGTTGTTCAGTTGATCCTGCTGTCCTTTCCAGTTTTCCTTTGAGTCCTGTGCATGCAGAAGTAGTCCTGCGATTTCTCTTTATTGCTAGAAAGAATATAATCAGCACCTTTCTTTTCCTCCACAGTATTTGGAAAAGCAATACAGACTCTATCACGAGTGAGTGATGACCTGTGGCTAGACCCATCTGAGAAAGGTGTAAGTAAGTCCAGTTAAAAAGCCCAGCGTGAGCCGGGCGGTGGTGGCGCACGCCTTTAATCCCAGCACTCGGGAGGCAGAGACAGGCGGATCTTTGGGAGTTCGAGGCCAGCCTGGTCTACAAGAGCTAGTTCCGGGATGGTCCCCAAAGCTACAGAGAAACCCTGTCTCGAAAAACCAAAAAAAAAAAAAAAAAAACAAAAAGCAGACACGCAACATGCCAA
>NW_026067985.1:7672825-7779566 GCF_014885135.2 Alexandromys fortis | reverse complement strand
AAATAAATAAATAAATAAATAACAAAAAGAGAAAAAAGATGGTTAAAAGAGCCAAGTCGAAGGGCCGGGGTGGCAGGTATAATCCCAAGCACTTAATTTAGAACCTGACAGTTCTAGGCATTCCCAGGATGGCTGACTGAGTGGTAGCTTCTCCCCATGGACAAGACATGAGATGATCAGTTGCTCAGGGCCCTTTTCTAGCCCTTTTCCATCCTTTTATGCATTAACACTATGGTCACTGTAGACATTTACGCTTTTACAGTGCCAGAGTTTAGGATTATAGATTTTGTAAACACATGTTCAATATAGATACATATATGTAGGTGTCCATGTGTAAATTCAATGCACTTGGTTTCATTTGAATATACTTGTGGCATTATAGTCATAATAGGATCAATTCAGGATAGAAGTTGGTTTTCTCTGAAATAACTACTTATTTTTTTCCAGCTTGCTCTGAGGTCTGTGAATTCCTGTCATTCAACATATGGCTATATTCTGTTCTCGTCTTTGTTTTTTCAACAATATCAATGGTCACCCTCAGCCACGATGAATTTAAATTGCAAATTGGCAATAAAGGTAAAAAAGTTGGTTTCCTCTTATAAGGGAGAAATACGCCTTTTGTAGGATATAACAGCTGTACTATATATACTTAATCATTCCAATGCCATTTATGAATACACAGACTTTTTATCAGTTCAGTTTCTTTTTAAATATTTATTTATTTATTATGTATACAATATTCTGTCTGTGTGCATGCCTGCAGGCCAGAAGAGGGCACCAGACCCCCATTACAGATGGTTGTGAGCCACCATGTGGTTGCTGGGAATTGAACTCAGGACCTTTGGAAGAGCAGGCAGTGCTCTTAACCACTGAGCCATCTCTCCAGCCCCTATCAGTTCAGTTTTAAAAAGTTAATGGAACAGCCATACTAAGTATGCATTTAATGTTACAATGTATTTATGTTGCAGTCAATTCTACCAATCTTTAGATGTCTGAATTATCTTGAAAGAAATGTAGAGAAATGCAAAATAGTCACCAGATCAGATAAATGCAGAGTCGTCATTCAGTTCTTCTGCAGGCATGGTAGGTGCCACTGATAGCAGTGTTTCTTTTTTCCTTTTAAGATTTATTTATTTATTATGTATACAGTGTTCTGTCTGCGTGTGTGCCTGCAGGCCAGAAGAGGGCACCAGATCTCATTACAGATGATTGTGAGCCGCCATGAGGTTGCTCGAAATTGAACTTTGGACCTTTGAAAGAGCAGCCAGTGCTCTTAACCACTGAGCCATTTCTCCAGCCCTAAGCAGTGTGTTTCTTAGCATTTTTATGTGTACAGTATGCAGACCTACTGTGACGTGAGGTATGTACAGATATGGAGCATGACAGGTGTGTCACCTGTCTTTGCTGTACTGTAAAGTGGCCGCTGCTATTTCCTCAGGACTTCATGACATAAGCTGGTCTGCATGTAAAACAGAGCAGACTTTAAAAATGTCCAACTGGGGAGATGAGTCAGTCAGCCTTGCAAACACATGGATCTTCATTTGACCCATGTTAACTTAAAAAAAAAATCTAGCTGGGTTGTGGTGGTGCACTCAGGAGGCAGAGGCAGGTGGATCTCTGTGAGTTTGAGATCAGCCTGGTCTACAGAGCGAGTTCCAGGACAGCCACAGCAACAGAGGGAAACTCATGTCTCAAAAAAACCAAAACAAAATAAACAACAAAATTCTAGGTGTGATGACACATGCTTGTAGTTGCAGCGCTGCAGGGGCAGAAACAGGCAGGTTCCCAGAGCTGAGCCTGGCCCACTTGGTGAGCCTCAGACCAGTAAGAGGCGCTGTCTAGGGAAACGGGTAAATAGGCCCTGAGGAACGACACTCTGGTCTTACACTACACACCGTGCACATGCAGTCACACTCACATGTGCACACATGACACAGGACCCCTACACAAATGTCCAGTTGAATCTGAATTGACTTTTCTAGCTGGATGTGATGGCACACATTTCCGAACTTAGCACTGAAGTGGCTGATGCAGTAGGATCACGAGTTAGAGGCCAGTGCGGCTCTCTAGTTTCAGGCTCTCAATTGTAGTGAAATGAGAGCTTTCCATTAGCTTCTGTAAAACCGTTAGGCTCCCACTTCTTCTTTTTTTTTTTTTTCTTTTTGGTTTTGAGACAGAGTTTCTCTGTAGTTTTGGAGCCTGTCCTGGAACTAGCTCCTAGAGACCAGGCTGGCCTCTAACTCACAGAGACCCACCTGCCTCTGCCTCCCAAGTGCTGGGATTAAAAGCGTGCACCACCACTGCCCAGCAGGCTCCCACTTCTCAATTTTGACTTAAATTCATCTTAATTATATGTTTTTATTTCAGTGTGTATTTATAATCCCTAAATTTTCTCTATAAATATGAGTGGTGTAACATTATTTCTCCCTTCTTTGGATCTGAATCCATGTAATAGCAAGCAGAGTATAGGGAGTATTTGAGAGGACAGCATGCTGAACGTCACAAATGTAGCCGTGCTATCTGCATCACCGCTTGTTAGCTTTGTGGAAGAGGCAAGCTTCAAGAGCCTTCCCTTCTGCTGTGTATACTGGGGGTGGCTTTGCCCTCGAGCCACAGACTGCTGAGAGGAGACGGTGGGGTCCCATAGGGACAGGCACAGAGACTGGTGCAGAGTGAGTGCTCAGCAGCCATCACTGTTAGTGCGCTCTCCTCCTTCCCTTCCACGTGAACCCCAGAGAACCAGTGTTCAGTATGTGCCGTGTCTCAAACATGGCGCTATTAGAGCTATTCCCAGTGAATATTTGTATACTGGGCTTATTGGTGCATGCCTATAATCTCAGTACTTGAGGAGGTTAGATGCAGGGGATCAGAAGTTCAAGGTCATTCTCAGCTATATAGCAAGTTCCAGGCCAGCCTGGAATACTTGAGCCTCCATCTTAAAACAGAAGCAAAAATTAAAACAAGTATATTTGTGATTGATTCATAAGATAGTTTTCTAGGGTGGTTCTATTATATAGGATGCTTTAAGATACAAAGAACAGAAGTGGGGCTGGAGAGATGGCTCAGAGGTTAAGAGCATTGCCTGCTCTTCCAAAGGTCCTGAGTTCAATTCCCAGCAACCACATGGTGGCTCACAACCATCTGTAATGAGGTCTGGTGCCCTCTTCTGGCCTGCAGGCATACACACAGACAGAATATTGTATAAGAAAGAAAGAGAGAGAGAGAGAGAGAGAGAGAGAGAGAGAGAGAGAGAGAGAGAGAGAGAAGAAAGGACTGTTGTCGATTTATTAAAAAAAAGAAAAGAAAAAAAAAGGAACAGAAGTGAAGGAAGTCAGACAATTTAGCTCACTAACATTAGCTCTGGTGAGAGTTTGAAGTTGTGCTGCAGGCATGGCTCAGTTCAGGCTTCCCCAACTGCTGCTGCTTCTGTTTCTCATCCTCCTCTTCCTCTATTCTCTCCCCCTCTTTTTTTCCTTCTTCCTCTTTCCTTCTCCTTCTTTCCTTCCTTTGCTCCCTCCCTCCTTCTTCCTTCTCACCTTTTCTTCTTCCTCATCTTCCTTCCTTTCTTCTCCTCTTCATCTTTCTTTTCCTCCACAGGGTTCGACTCACAGCATATCAGCACACAGTATCAGTACCATCACAAGAAAACTTCTAACAGTGACCTCCTCCAGCAGCAGTGACTAGATGCTCTTCTACACTAGGCACTGCCTAAAGCTCTGCCTTGTACATCCCTTGGCAAAAATGCTTGCCTTCGAGGCTGAAGAGATGTCTTAGTGGTTAAGAGCACTGACTGCTCTTCCAGAGGACCTGGGTTCAATTCCCAACACCCACATGGCAGCTCACAACTGTCTGTAACTCCAGTTCCAGGGGACCCAACACCCTCTTACAGACATATACACAGGCAAAACAGGAATGCAGAAAGGAAGGAAGGAAGGAAGGAAGGAAGAAAAAAAGGAAGAAAAAATTGACTTTGCTGTGACTAGACCACCCTAGACACTACCTGGTAGCCAGGGGCGAGTGTCTGTCATCCACATGAGCTGCCACAGTCACCTCACTCTAACCATAAACAGTCTCTCCAGGACATCAGTCACCAGGCATGTGCCCAAAGGGAAAAGCCTGTGATCCTTCTAGAGATTCAGTTCATGCTGGGCAGTAGTTGCACACACTTTTAATCCCAGCACTTGGAAGGCAGAGGCAGGTGTATCTCTGTGAGTTCAAGGCCAGCCTGGTCTAGAGAGCTAGTTCCAGGATAGTCAAGACTACACAGAGAAACCTTGTCTTGAAAAACAGATTACAAAAAAAAAAAAGTGGAGGCAAGAGTCTTAGGTTTTTGTTGCTGGGCAACCTGCAGGTGTGCTAATGACTTCAAACTGGTTAAGAACACTGCCACGTTTGAAGTTGACACTGCCTTTGAAAGCACAAGCTCCACAGATAAAGCAGCTGTGTGGTAATGCTGGCTCCTAGATCTACTGCGTCAGCGTCTCAGAGCCACTGAGAGAGTCTAAACTGCACTGCAAATAGGCGATTTCTTCTTCTTCTTCTTCTTCTTCTTCTTCTTCTTCTTCGTCTTCTTCGTCTTCTTCGTCTTCTTCGTCTTCTTCGTCTTCGTCTCCCCCCCCCCCACCCCCAAGACTGGGTTTCTCTGTGTAGTTCTGGTTGCCCTGGAACTCACTCTGTAGACCAGGCTGGCCTCAAACTCAAGAGATCCTCCTGCTTCTGCCTCCCTGTGCTGGGATTAAAGGTGTGCGCCACCACACTGGCTCCACAGGTGGTAGTGATTTCTAAAGCACACCTCCCGACAGCTGCAGCAGCTGCTTCCAAGGATGTTCCTATTCCCACCATGTGCACCTCAGCATAAGTAACACAGAAATATTTTTATAGCAGGGAAGATTTGTCAGCTTTTGAACTTAGTGTTTTCCTAAAACAGTAGCCCTGGAGCTTTCTTTAAAATGGGTCAGATGAGGCCGGGCTTGGTGGTCTGTCTTTAATGCCCGCTCTTGGAGCTCTGTGAGTCAAAAATCTCCAGGCAGTGAGCCCTGGAGGTCAGCCTAGTCTACATAATGAGTTCCATTTCCAGGCCAGTCGGGGCTCATCCTGTTGAGTGTTCTCATTCTAGGTAAACAGAGAAACACACACAGTAAGCCTAGTCCTCAAGAGGCTGAAATGTAAGAATCTTCAGTCCGAGGTTAGCTTGGCCTCTAGAATGAGAACTAGGAAAGCCAAGGCTACATATCAAAACCTTATCACACACACACAAAAAGCCAGATGATGATTGTATCATTCCAGGGTTCAAAACTCTGAAATTATCTTCTCATTTTACTCAGAGAAAAGCCGGTGACCTTCAAATGCACTCTTCTGTTGTCCGGGGACCAAGAGAATGTCTCCTAAGATGTATGTGCAGCTCCACACAGTCTGTTGTTTTACATTCAAACAAACAAGCAATCCCTGTCCGTTTCTTAAGCTCTGAGGGGTCAGCAAGATGGCTTAGCCAGTAAAGGCTCTTGCTGCCAATTCTGCTGACCTGAGTTCCATCCTGGAACTTACACGGTGGAAGGAGTGAGCTGACCCTAAACGTTGTCGTTTGACCTCCACACATGCCATTGGGGGGGCAACCTTCCCCCCAAAACAAAACAAATATTGAAAAAAATTAGGTAAGAGTGCTTAGTGGCATTTGCTATTATTTTAGTAGAATAAAGTTCATTTCCCTGTGCCCACATGGGGCAGCACAAGCAGCTGTAACTCCAGCTCCAGGGCATCTGATGATCTCTTCTAGCCTCCTTGGGCACTACATGGACATGCACATACACACATATAAATAAAAAAAGATCCAAGAACACAGATTTTATCTGGTTTGTTCTCTGCTTATGTTATAGACTTAACCTGCCTTCCCAGAGATCTACTAAGAGATTAGTAGAGGAAAAACTTAATAACAGGCGACTGCTTCTGGCTAATGCACAAAAGGGAGCCAGCCCTGAACAAAAGTCCCATCAGCTTACATAGTTTCATTAAACATGTTTTACACAGACAGTCAGACATTCCAAGGTTTAGCTGTTTGGGCAAACGGAGAGATACAGTGGGGCTGCTTTTCCAGGGCAGTTGTTCAAGGCTGGGAAGAATTACACTATTTCTGCTAGGAGAACCTGGCCTTAATAATAGACCAGGACTTACTGGCAACTCTGACCCAGTGCTGCCCACTTTGAACTGCACTATAGAGGCATACTCTTTGATATGGGAATGGGCCTGATGGCCGGCTATGCTCTTTGTTATGGGAGTAGGGCCTAATTGGAGGCTATCTTAGTGAACACGTCTTTTTTGTTTTGTTTTGTTGAGACAGGGTTTCTCTATGTATTCCTGGTTGTCCCGAAACTGAAACTCACTCTGTAGACCAGGCTGGCCTTGAACTCACAGAAATCCACCTGCCTCAATCTCCCAAGTGCTGGGACTAAAGGTGTGCCCCAGCTAATGAACATATGCAGAACATATACTCATCAAGCCTACACTTCAATTATGTTCAAGTAGAAGTGTTTTCTTTTTCTTTTTTACAGGGTTTCTCTGTAGCTTTGGAGTCTGTTCTGGAACTAGTTCTTGTAAACCAGGCCGGCCTTGAATTCACAGAGATCTCTGATTCCCAAGTGCTGGAATTAAAGGCATGTGCCACCACCGCCCGGCAGAGCATGAAACTGCTCATTCTTGAGTGCTCCTTTAGTTAAATTCTACTTTGTATAACTTAGTATTTCCTAAGCAAGCTTAGTACATCCTTTCTAACCTCAGTTTACCATCCCAGCTTCTCCTGTATTGCTAGTTCAAGCTCCTAAAATCATCCCTCTGTGGTTACCTACAAAAGTTGCCAAATTATCTACAGCCCCTCACTTTAAAAGTTGAAATCTGTTTCCCCATTTTGAATCTTAGTCCTTTTTTAAAAAAGAATTTATTTTTTAATATTTATTTATTTATTATGTATACAATATTCTGTCTGTGTGGTATGCCTACAGGCCAGAAGAGGGCACCAGACCCCATTACAGATGGTTGTGAGCCACCATGTGTTTGCTGGGAATTGAACTCAGGACCTTTGGAAGAGCAGGCAATGCTCTTAACCTCTGAGCCATCTCTCCAGCCCCCTTGAATCTTAGTCTTTTAATATATACATTTAGTGTGGTTCAAACTAAAGCTATCAGATTTGGTGGCAAGCACTTTTGCCATTTTGCTGAGCCATCTCTCTGGTCCAGGTTGGATCTTTTGATTTGTACTGCGGCATCATGCCTCCTGCAGTCTAGCTTGTAGAAAGTCAACTAAAAGCCACCTTTATCATCATGGGTTCTGTATTTGTTAGAACACTGTAACCTTGAAAAGTCACTTAGCCTTACCAGTCTGCCGTTTCCTCTTCTGAGCTTGAGTCCCTCCCTCCCCAGAAGTGCTGCAGTAAGGACGAGAGAGAATGCACGTAAAATGCATACCAGTGTCTGGCACATAGAGCACCCTAATCTGAAAGTTTGAGTCTAAAAGCCCCCAAAGTTTGATTTTCAGATTAGGGATATTCAACTTTTAAACTCTATAGAAATATTCCCCAAAAAATCCTTCCAAATCAGAAACACTTTTTTTTTAAAATATTTATTTATTATGTATACAATATTCTGTCTGTGTGTACGCCTGCAGGCCAGAAGAGGGCGCCAGACTCCATTACAGATGATTGTGAGCCACCATGTGGTTGCTGGGAATTGAACTCAGGACCTTTGGAAGAGCAGGCAATGCTTTTAACCACTGAGCCATCTCTCCAGCCCTAGAAACACTTTTTAAAAATATTTTTATTTTACTTGTATGACTGTAATGCTTGCATGTATTGCACTGCATGTGTGCTACACATATGCCTGGTGCTCTCAGAGATCAGGAGAGTGTGATAGGTACACTAGAACCAGAGTTACAAATAGTCACAAGCTAGACGAGGGTAATGGGAGCTGAAGCCTGGCCCTCATCAAGAACAAGTCTCTTAACCATTGAGCCATCTCTCCAGCCTCTCAAACACTAAGCATTTAGAACAGGAACACTTGGCCTGTATTGCAATTGCTCCTAAAGTGAAAAAGAAATCAACCAGATGGTGGTGGCACACGCCCTTAATCCCAGCACTCGGGAGGCAGAGGCAGGTGGATCTCTGTGAGTTCGAGGCCAGCCTGGTCTACAGAGTAGTTCCAGGACTGGCTCCATAGCTACTGGGAAACCCTGCCTCAACCCAACCCCTGTCCCCACCCCTAGACAAAAAAAAAGAAAAAGAATTCACAGACCAGATTTAGAGGTTTAACTCTAAATCTGCCAACGTTCCTATAAAGAAGACTGGTCTCCTGAATAAAATATTTAAAAGGAGAATTGTAGCTCTGTGACCTGTAGTGCCAGTTACTGTGTCACGCACATTTAAAGAGTTTCTTTTCAGGGGCTGGAGATGTGGCAAAGTTTGCGGAATGCTTAATTTCCAGTGTGTGAGCAGGATGGTACAGGCCTATTATCCCAGCCCTAGGGAGTTCAAGGTTATCCTCAGCTACCCACGGGATGCCCAAGGCCTGGTCTAGTTTGCTCAGACGATGTGAATGCTGCTCCTAGTCCACTAGGGGGCAACAACACATTTCATTAAGGCCGTGTTCCACCTGCCACACAGGGAACATTAATTTTATTGCTTTAATTTAGTCATGAAAGGCAGGCTTTTAAAGCCTGTTCATTTTGCACTTACAGTTATTAAGAGGTTGCTTTGTTCTCTTTAAGGTATCAAAAGAACTCACAATGTGTATTTCCAAGACAGCCAGCCCTTGAAAATTCTCTTTGAAAAGAGTGTGTGTGCCAATATCCTGATGATTAAACCAAGGTAACAGGTCTCCTGACACCCCCTTCTCTCCTGAACACAGCGTCCTCAGGCAATGAACAGTTCACCCCAGAGCTTTTATTTCCCTTTTAAGTCAGCACACAAGATGCTGGTTTCTGGAGGACACTTCATGTTGTGTACATTGTACTGTAGTCACACTCACCCCGTTACCCGCTCTTGTCCCCACATCCCCCTAGAACTTTCTCACCAGTTACACCTTTTTAAAAGGTTAACTTGTGACTTAGCACAATCATTGACATTGTCAAGAAGTCGCTGAGAAAGACAGGTGACAACTGCTTGAAGGCAGCTGGGCAGTGGCCAGGAGCCCTGAAATCCCATCCATGGTTTCACACTTGGAGCTCCAGCCAGAGGGGGAAATCTAGTGCACTGCTTCACACCTGGACAGTTTGAGCCTTGGAACACACAGTTTGAGGGAATTTGAACATTCTTATGCAAATTGGTTTTTCAGTTTTTCCTAGGTAATGGGTGAGCATTGTCGGTGAAAGGCTTAATCACTCAGTTCAGCTGCCGCATTGGCTGTTAGTTAGCTTGACTCTGGAGCGAAGTGTATTTTATCTTACTGCTCTTTTAAATTACAGAAGGAATCCTTGTTAGACAGGGAACCGAGAGACTGGCCCTTCTGGCCCTTCTGTAGCTCTCTGTTAGCAATCTGGTGACTCTCCCTACAGCACATCCTCACTGCCTGCCCCCGTGTGTAAATGCACATGCTGCCGAACATGGATGGAGGTCAGAGGACAACATGCTGGAGTTGGGTCTCTCCTTGTACCACACGGGTCCTAGGGATGGAACTCGGGTCATCAGGCTTGGTAAGCAAGTGCCATGACTTGCTGAGCCATCTCTGGCCCTAAACATTGCCTTTGAGATTTAAGATATTGTGAGGGTCTTTGAGTATTTTTTTCTTTTTTTGCATTGTGTATCTGGGCTATAATTTCCTACTGACTCCCTCTCCCAGGGGAACACTTAGGTTGCTGTTTTTGCTGCCAGAAACAATGCTGAATAGCACGTGTTCCGACGACAGAATAGTATCCTCTAGCTGCTGCTGTGGAACACATTTCCCCAAATGCACAGCCTTCCCAAGGCAGACCTCATTACTCTGTTGAAATGGCTGGGCCTTGTCTGAGTATCCCTGGTCTCTCCTAAGTTGGAAGACAGATACCACCAGGGCTACAGTGTCACCTGAAGGCTCACCTTGAGGGAGGCACTGCCGAATTCACTGGTATGGCTGCTGGACACTCAGGAAGACCCATTCCCAAACATGCAGGTCCTGAGAATCCTCCCAAACGCCAGATGATGATGAGAAAGAGCTCCACAGCAGGGGCCTCAGGCCTTTTACACTCACGGCAGAGCTGCCACCTCAGAGCTCCTGTGATTTCCTCTCTGAAGCGAGTCTCCATCCAGCTTACATGGGAGGGATTTAAGGGCCATGGTACAGGCTGCCCAACAGTGTCCAAAAATGGAGTTAGTGGGTCACACTGAGTCTCCTTTGAATTCCATGTGTTCTGAGCTCAGTTCTCTCTGAAGAGTTTGTCACTTCACATTCTCACCAGAATAGAGGACATAATAAATCTTTATAAATTTTGACAGCCTCATGGGTAAAATTGTTGCCTTTTCATTATTAATAGTGAGTCTGAGAATTATATGTTTATTAACAGTTTGGGTTTTTTTTCTGTTCTTTTTTTTAGACTTTTGAGACGAGGTCTCATACCTAGAGTGAGCCTGTGCTTCCCTGTGCTAGGACTATAGGCATGCACTATCGTGCCTGCATTTTTCCTCCCTTTGACACGCACATTCATGTTGCCATTATTTATTTATTTATTTATTTATTAAATTATGTTTCTCTGGGTGTGCCTGTGTGTGTGTGTTTATGGGGTGGCTTTTTTAAAAAAAATATTTATTTATTTATTATGTATACAATATTCTGTCTGTGTCTATGCCTGCAGGCCAGAAGAAGGCACCAGACCTTATTACAGATGGTTGCAAGCCACAATGTGGTTGCTGGGAATTGAACTCAGGACCTTTGGTAGAGCAGGCAATGCTCTTAACCCCTGAGCCATCTCTCCAGCCCTGTTGCCATTATTTATATATCAAGTTATTTGATATCTTGTGGTCTGGGGTATAATACAGGGATAGAAAACTCTTGCCTAACACATACAAATCTCTGGGTTTGACCCCCATAAACACAAAAGAAAAAATTATTTGGAGTCCCAGCACAGGGGAAGCTGAGGCAGAAGAATCATGAACTCATGTCCAGCCTGGGCTACAAAGCAATGTTCGGACTCAGACAAATTTACTTGGCATTTGTATAACACCTCCCTTTAAACAAGGGAGAGATCCCCAAATGAGCATGATAGTTGTTCCTGGCATTCCAACATCAAGATAGACTGTTAACTATGTCTAGCATCCGGCTAACAGCTAAGCTTGTATAAATCTTAAGAATGTCATTTTTATCCAACAGCACCTTAAGTTCAAAAGGATGGTAGAACTTGCAATTTCTCTTTGTTTTATTATAATGCAATTTTATTGTAAAGCGATGTATTTTTTATATATGGGAGTTTTTGTCTGCATGTGTCTGTGTACTAGGTGCATGCCTGGTCCCCTTAGAGGGCAGAAGAGGGTGTTGATCCCCTGGAGCTGGAGTTACAGATGGTTGCGAGTAGTGTTGGGACTGGAACTTGGGTCCTCTGCAAGATCAGCTAGTGCTCTTAACTGCTGAGCTAGCTCTCAAGCACCAGGGTTTTAGCCCTGGCTGTCCTGGAACTTGCTCTGTAGAATAGGCTGCCGTTTAACTCAGAGATCTGCCTGCCACTGCCTCCTGAGTGCTGGGGTTAAAGGTGTGCGCCACCACCTGGCTCTATTACACAGTTTTAAAAAGGCAATCTAATTAGAACTGGGCAAAGAAGACCTTGGTGTGCACAGAGAGCACATGGAGATGTTCTGTATGGTGATCACTGGGAGAGCAAAAAGCAATCTTCAGGCCTGTGGAGCTCACCTCAAGTGAGTTTTCTGTGGATGCATCTCTTTTTAAAGGGGTGCATAATTAAACCAGACATGGTGGCTCTCCCCTGTGAGCCCAGCACTTGGGAGGCTGAGGCAAGAGTTCCAGGCCAGCCTAGGCTACAGAGAAAGAGAGACCATATCTCAGAAAAAAAGAAGAAAACAGCCCAAAGGGGATTCAGAATAAAAGGGTAGCTGGATGTCAGAGAACCTTGAAGTAGCAAGTGTTAATTAATTAGATAGTCTACGATACATACAGAAAATCCAGGCGGCACGCAGGGTGGGACCTTCTGCCTGCTATGTTGTGGGGCAAATTAGATACTTCTCAATTGCTGTGGCAAAACACCATAACCAGAGCAGCTATCAAAGAAAGCTCAACTGGGCACGGTGGTACTTGGAGGCAGACGCAGGAGGATCTCTGTGAGTTTGAGGCTAGGGTGGCCTACATAACAAGTTGAATTCTGGGATAGCCTGGACTCCATAGAGATACCCAGTCTCAAATTAAATAAATAAATAAATAAATAAATAAATAAATAAATAAAATGAAAGTTTAATTGGGCTTACAGTTTTACAGTTTCTGAGGGTTAGAGTCCATGATAGCAGCAGGAACAGCTAAAATCTGGTATATCAGTAGGAGGCAAAGAGAGAACTAACTTCAAATGGCACCTGTCTTTTTGTTTGTTTTTTGAGACAGGGATTCTCTGTATAGTCGTGGCTGTCCTGGAATTCACAGAGATCTGCCTGCCTCTGCCTCCTGAGTGCTGGGATTAAAGACCTGCACCACCCTGCCCAGTTTGGTGTAGGCCAACCTCTTCTGACAAGGCCACGCCTCCTAATCATTCCCAAAACAGTTCCACCAACCAGGACCAAGTGTTCAGACCTTAGACCTATGGGGCCATGTTAGTTCAAACCACCTCAGCTGTTTGTGAGTAGCTCCATGTTCTGCTGTCACCCTTTATAGCATGGAAGCAGAATCGAAGAACCGTCCCCGTGTCCTGCTCACCCTGTGGTTCCTGCATGTTTTCCTAAGGCAGTAAACCATCTCTCATGCCCTTAATTTCTAAGTTCTTAGTGAGCCTTCTAAGGAAAGTAGAATTTAAAAATCACAGTAAGAAAGAAGGCAGACTTTGGAGGAAGCTTCCTAAACCCAGACCTGGTTGTTTCCAGAATCAAGATTTGAATACCAGTAAGGTTACAGCTGACTTCCAGATAAATGTCAATACATTTCACCACGTTTTACAGGTTGCTGTCTGAGGCCATTGCTCTTCTAACGTCAAATCAAGAGGAAATCACCTTTTCTGTTACTCCTGGGAGTTTCTGCCTCAAGAGTTCGAATGGAGAATCCCTGGGTAAGGGTGATATCTGCCTTGTGCTGGAATGGGCTGGGATGTGTTTCCTGCTTCTTCAAAGCTCCACACAGAGTGCCTGTCAGTGGTGTAACACCTGATGCTGTCTGAGAAGCACCAAAATGTAGAAAAATGGTAAAAATGATGACCAGGTCTGGGAAATTTATACAATTCACAATCCAAGTATAAGGCTTTGAATTTTCAGGTTGCTTTCAAATAAAAAGTAGTTATTGAGAAAATATATTTTCATGTAAGGACTGACCTCCTGTTGTTCTCCTTCCCTCCTCATTTTCCTTCCTTCTATCCTAACCCCCCCCCCTTTTCTAAAGACAGGGTCTCATTATGTAACTCAGATTGGCTGAGAACTCGCAATTCCCCTGACTCAGCCTCCAGCCTCCCAAGTAGCTGGGATTATGGGCTTTCTCTCACATGCCCAGCTTCAGTCAGGCTTTCAAGGTCTGGATCTTAGCCTTTCCCATCCTAAGAGGCCAGGAATCTGACTGAGATGAACTCTGACTACACATGAAGAAAAGGTGCCTCTGGGTCAGAACTTTACAGTACCCCAGATGGCAAGTGCACAGGCAACCGTGGGAATACCCCTAAGTCAGTTCTCCCTAGACAAAATTCCTAGAAGGGAATTTTGATGATGAGATCTCGAAAGGGGGCCCCTTTGGGTCCGCCTTGCTCTCTGCAGTGCCTTCGCCAGGAATCTTTTGTTCCTTGTGACTGTGCTAGAAAGAGTGGAAAGGAAGGAACTGTGTTGTCATCTTCTGTATTGCAGATCTATGGTGGGGCTCACACACATGCCCACTGCATGAGCATTCTGCTGCTGCGCCATGTGCTGGGTCAGGAGCTGTGGTATTTAAAGTGAAGAACCAGTAGGTGGAGGGCTTACACTGGGCCCAGTGACTGTTGTGTTTCCTTAGTATACCTAGGAATCACTTAGTATTTGGAGACTAGGGTGTGGTAGGTGCTGCCACTAACATGAAGACTCCAAGCACAGGAGCCATGTGGCCTGCCTACGTCACACTTCTTACTAATGCACTTTTTAAATGATGTCCCTTGGGTTTGCTCCAACTTAATTTCTGCAACTCAGGAGAGCATGGGCTAGAAAAGACACACATAGCTGATGAAAGGGTCTGCTTGATGAAGGTAGCTGTTTAGTAGCCCATAAGCACTGCCCAAGAGGAACTTTCTAATGAGTGGCTACCACTGTGGTTGACTAGCCACTGTCTAATCTTGTTGTTGGACTTCCTCTGCTCCAGCACTACCTGTGGCATGAGCCTTGTTGAGGTGAAGCCTCTCCTACACTTGAGGCTGCACATCCCAGGAGCCTGGCTAAGGCATTGCAGCACTAAGAAATAGTAAAAGATGGGAATGCAATCTGGTACAACCCCTTTGGATGTCAGTGTGGTGATTTCTCAGAAAATTAGGAAACAACCTTCCCCAAGACCCAATAATACCACTTTTGGGTATATATCCAAAGGATGCTCAATCCTGCCACAAGGACATGTGCTCAACCATGTTCATAGGTAGCTTTGTTTGTCATAGCCAGAACCTGGAAACAACCTAAATGCCCCTCGATCGGAGAATGGATAAGATAAATGTGGTACATTTACACAATGGAGTACTACACGGCAGAAAAAAATAACGACAGCTTGAATTTTGCAGGAAAATGGATAGAACTAGAAAGCATTATTTTGAGTGAGGTAACCCAGACACAGAAAGACAATTATCACTCATGGGTGGTTTTTAAACATAAAGCAAAGAAAGCCAGCCTGCAAACCACAATCCTAGAGAACTTAGACAACAATATGGACATTAAGAGAAACTTACATAGATCTAATCTACATGGGAAGTAGAAAGTATAAAAAGACAAGATCTCCTGAGTAAATTGGGAGCATGGGGACCTTGGGGGAGGGTTGAAGAGGGGAGGTTAGAGGTAGGGAGGGGAGCAGAGAAAAATGTAGAGCTCAATAAGTATCAATAAACAAATTTTAAAAAAAAAGAAATAGTAAAGGAATCTTCTGTGTGTAAATATGTTTCTCTCCCATCCCCCCGTGTTATGGATGTTTCGCAAAGCAGTCTTTTTGATTCTTTGTTTTGAGACATGGTCTCAGTATGTGCCTAGAACTTTCTGTATAGACCAGGCTAGCCTTGAACTCAGAGCAGTCCACTGGCTTCTGCCTCCCTAGTGCTGGGGATGAGCCATCACATCTAGCCAACCAAAGCAGTTTAGTAACGAGAAGTTAAAAAAATCAACATATAGCCAGGCAGTGGTGGCGCACGCCTTTAATCCCAGCATTCAGGAGGCAGAGGCAGGTGGATCTCTGGGAGTTCGAGACCAGCCTGGTCTGCAAGAGCTAGTTCTAGGACAGACTCCAAAGCCACAGAGAAACCCTGTCTCGAAAAAAAAAAAACCCAAACAACAAAACAAACAAACAAACAAAAAACCACCAACATATGTATAAAAAAAACTATAAAAATAAATGTGTGCTGGGTGGTAGCTGCAACACACATCTTTAATCCCAACACTCGGGAGGCAGAGGCAGACAAATCTCTTGTGAGATTGAGGCCAGCCTGGTCTACCAAGCAAGTTCTAGGATAGCCAGGGCTGTTCACAGAGAAACCTTGTCTCGAAAAAACAAACAAACGAACAAAACAAAAATTAAAAATAGTATTACCATAACCCAGCTATTTCATTCCTGGACATATACCCAAAGGACTCCATACCCTTTTATAGAGATATTTACACCTCAGTGCTTTTTCATTAACACAAAGATGTAAACAGAGACCTTGCTTTAGTTTCCTGGCCACACAGATCAAATAATCACACAAAAACTGTATTAATTACAATACTGTTTGGCCAACAGCTCAGGCATATTGCTAGTTAGCTCTTATATCTTAAATTAACCCATTTCTATTATTTTATATTTTACCATAAGTTTTGTGGTTTGTTTACCTTTTGCTTCTTGGCAGCTACAGGGTGTCTACCTAACTCTTCCTTCTTTCTCCCTGCATTCAGTTTAGTTTTCCCGCCTACCTATATTTTGCCCTGCCATAGGCCAAAGCAGTTTTTTATTAACCAATGGTAATAAAACATATTCATAGCATACAGAGGGGAATCTTACATCCATCACAAGGAAATGGAACAAGCTTATTTATCAGTAATTGATGTGGGAGTGTCATATATCAATCTGTTGATTTCATTGGTTAAGTTATAAGAAACCAACTGCTTGGCCTCAGCTTAGAACATAGATGGGAGGAGTAAACAGAATAGAATTCTGGGTGGAAGAGGAAGTGAGGTCAGACTCTGCTCTGCTCCCGGAAAGACCCGACAGTCAGCTCTCCCGGGTAGACGCGATAGCTCTGCTCTCTGAGGCACACGCGATGAAGATGGATGTAGGCTAGAATCTTCCTGGTAAGCGCACCTTGGGGTGCTTACAAACATCATTAGAAATGGGCTAGTCCAGGTAGCTGTAAGGGCTAGAGTTCATGGGCCAAGCAGTTCTTTAAATGAATACAGTTTGTGTGTTGTTATTTCGGGCATAAGCTAGCCAAGCGGCCGGGGTGTTGGGGACGCAGCCCCGCCGCTTCATATTTCAACAAGTAATGAACAGATAGTGAAAATCTGGTATATATGTAAAATGGAGGCCAGGTGGTAGTGCACACTTTTAATCCTATCACTTGAGAGGCACAAGCAGGCAGATCTCTGTGATTTTTTTTTTTTTTTGTTTTTTTTGTTTTTCGATACAGGGTTTCTCTGTAGCTTTTTGGAGCCTCTCCTGGAACTAGCTCTTGTAGACCAGGCTGGCCTCGAACTCACAGAAATCTGCCTGCCTCTGCCTCCCGAGTGCTGTGATTAAAGGTGTGCGCCACCACCGCCCGGCCTCTGGGAATTTTGAGGTCAGCCTAGTCTAGAAAATGAGTTCCAGGACAACCAGAGCTGTTACACAGAGGCAACCTGTCTTGGAAAAATTTTTAAAAAAAGGATAAAATGGAATATTATTTAGCCCTAGAGAAAAATAAAATCACAAAATCTGGAGGAAAATGGATGGACTTAGACTGTATTATATACAGACGTCACCCGATCACAGAGGGAAAAAAAACACATGTTCTCATATGTGGATTCTTCAGTATAACATATACATTTATGTATATATATACACAAATGTATGTGTGAATGCAGTATAACATGCAGAAAAGAGGACAAGAAAGGTGACATTAGGTGACGAGGAAGGACAGAACGCAGGAAAAGCACGTCTTGAAAGGGGATATAGTGCTGTCTTTAGGTAATGTGGCTTGTCACCCATGCCTCACTTCTTCCTACTGTCTTTTCCTTCATTGCTGGGTGTGCCTCACGCATAGTAGGCAAGCACTCTACCACTGGGTCTCCAGGGCCTCCCATCCCTCTCTTTCTTGAGACAGGGTCTCACATTAGCTCAGCCTGGCCTAGAACTCACTGAGTGGCTTAGCTCACTGGCCTTGAAATGGTGGTAGTCCTTCTGCCTCAGCTTTCTAAATGCTGGATTATAGGTGTGAGTTATCATGCCTGGCTTCTAGCCGTCTTTTTAGCTTTAACCTTTATTTCCTGACATCAAACAGATTTAAGCAGTTCTGTGTACAGTGAGATGTCCTTTGGCCCTGAAGAGTTTGACTTCTTTCAAGTTGGACTCGATACTGAAGTAACATTTTGCTTTAGAGAACTAAAGGTAAGAAGACACTTCTGCTGAAGTCAAACTCAAGTTTTCATTAGTGCTAAAGGAGTGATCCCACTTTCTTCTCCTCTCCCTGCAGGGGATCCTCACCTTTTCAGAAGTGATGCATGCTCCTATATCCATCTACTTTGACTTTCCTGGGAAGTAAGTCCCCAAGAACCCTGTCTCTTCCCTTTTGTTCCTGTAACAAAAGCCTTTGGAGCATGGTGAAGCTGATGTTACACCCCAGTACTCTTTGAACTTGACTAGCAACATTTGTGAGACTAAGAGTTTGAAAGATGTTATAACACGGTGCTTTGAAACTGGTAATGCAGCCAGATGTGGTAGCGTGCATCTGCAGGTCTGCAGTCGCAGTTCTGGCAAGTAGGAGGTGAAGGCAGTGGGATCAGGAGTTTAAGGTCAGCTTTGCTCACACAGTGAGTCTGAGGCCAGCAAGTGCTATGGGACCTTGTCTCAAGAAAGCAAAAGTTAAGAAATTTGGTACTTTGACTGAAATAGATAATTGTTCTATGACATGAAACATTTGACTGTCTCCTGACAAAATTGTCTAAGTAGGAAATTATGCATGGCTCAAGCACATGGATTCTGTGTGTAAGCCTTTAGTGTAGTTCAGAAGTAAAGCTGAATCAGATCATCTCCCTGGGGGTGCTGAGGGCTTCCTTAGGAAGCTGACCTGTGAAGATATGGAAGCAGCACCTGCTGTCTCTCTCCCTAAGCTGCTGGTACTTGCTGATGTATGCCTGACAGCGTCAGAAATGACATGCTTTGTGCCGATTGTCCTTCTAGACCCGTGGTTTTGAGTATTGACGACATGCTCTTGGAGGCAAACTTTATCCTGGCCACGTTAGCGGATCAGCCAAGTAGAGTGTCTTCACCACAGTCACTGTGTTTTTCCCAGGTACAAAGAAGGTGAGGCGGCAGGCTTCTTCTCTCTCTGGTGGAATGTCTGGGGGATGGCACTAATGCGCAAAACAATCCCACACCAGTTAGTATTTAAAGGGGTATTTATTTTGGGGGTAAAACTCACAAAGCACCAACCATCAGAGCAGGAGCAGGAACCAAGCGCCAGAATCAAGAGAGCAGGCTGAGGCTTGCTGCCCCAGTGTGCTGGTATTTCAGCAGCTATTGGCTGAAGGAGCGGAAGGTCCTCCCGCAGCATGGCATGTGTGCCACCACACATCTGTGACGTCCCTGACATACGACATTGGGATTACAGATGCATACTACTGAGTCCAGCTTTAAATAGGTCCTGAGGATCCAAACGCAGGGCCTCACACTTGCATAGTGAAGGCTTTACCCTTGATACCCCTGCCCTTACCCCTGATTTCTGTCAACTAGTGGCAGAGCTAGTCTCCTGGGATATCCGAGATACATATCCCCCACAGCTGCTCCTGGAGGCTGGCAAAAGATTTTCCCCTGGAGAAAATATTTAGACACGGGGGTTCAGACATCTCCCCCACTTGTCTCCCAGGGGCGAGAAGTGGGACTGTCTCCATGGGTATCGGGAAGGACTTGGGACATAAAATAGTATTTATCTGACCAGAGCCTGCTGCTGCAGGCCAGACTAGACCCTCCCTAAAGGGGCCCTAGCTATCCCTGCTGCTGCCCGCTGGACTAAGCTACTCTTCCTGCTTCTCTGCTGGCACCTTCCAACACCAGCCCGGGCACCCGGAAATCTCACACCCGTCCCAGGTTGGCGATTCTGTGTATGTTCAGAGACACCAGTCCCAAAACCTTAAACCTCGCTGAAAGGGACCCTACACCTACTGCCCTCAAAGTGGACGGTATTGCAGCCTGGATGCATGCGTCTCACGTCAAGCCTGCACCTCCACAGGACGACCCAGGACCTTCCAAATAAAAGCTTCAGCGTACCCAAAATCCTCTCAAGGAGGCCTGGTTCTGCCAGGCTTGCTGATCTTTGCCCTGATGTTTAATCTGGACCCTGACTAACTTTGAGACTGGGCAAGCCTTAAGGCTAGCCACTGGCGTTCATCCCCTGAATACCTGGTTCCCCCAGCTAACTTTTGACCTGTGTTTAGCAAATTACTCTTGGGAGGATACTGAGCAAACCCCCAGACACTTTTATCCTGTATACAAATATTCTGAATGATATATTTGTCCGGGGGAAAAGCAAACTCTGCAGTATGGGGGGGGGGGCTAAAATATTTTATTGTGCTGCCTGGGGATGTAAAACCAATGTCAATGTCTCCTGGTTGAGGGTTAACAAAAAGGACTTAGTCTCTTTTACCCGTACCACACCAAAAAAAAAAAAAAAAAAAAAAAAACTAAAATCACAATCACTTTCACTAAAAAAAAAAAAAAAAAAATTAACCAGTTAACAGGCAATACTTGGGGTTTATAGTTATATGATCCAGAAAGGAAAGACATAGGGATTCTGTTCACCCTATAAATTGTTGTAACACCTCCAATGACCATAGTACTAGGGCCCAACTTAGTATTACCTGACCAGGGCCAACTAGCCCCTGCTGAGGTAGCCCCCCTTTCCAGGGCCCTGGGCTCCACTCCTAGTCCTAAAAACCCTTCTGCAACCCCTGCTTCACTGCTGGCAAGCTCTACTATGCTTGTCAGCAGGACCTCCCTATTACTCTCCCAAGTCCCAGGACAACAGGACCTGGTGCCTTCTATTGATCTATGATGGGCCTACAACACTGGTTTGTTAATCTCTGTGTACAGATCCAATTAGTCCTCCAAATTTACTAATATCTCAAGATTGAGATATTTGACCAAATAAGAGGAAGGAATGTAAGACTTTAAGACAATCCTAAAGCCATTTTTGACAATTCTGAATCCTCTCAGCCTCTGTGCCATAGTGCTTCCCCTCCTCCCCTGGGAACCAAGGACCTAACAGCTACACTCGCACGTACTCAGTTCCTGAACAATTACCCATATACGTATGCTTTGGTTCGGTCTCCTGGGAAATGGGGTCAAAATGACCTCTTACCTCATCTGATCTGGCAACAGCTCTCCAATCAATTATTGGTAATAGCCCTTTCAAATAAGCCAATCAGAATAGTCAAAGAACAACCCCCCTTGCTTCTGTGGCCCCTTTAAAAGTAGACTGTACCAGCTATTCGAGGTCCCTCAGCTTCCCGAATGCTGGGGGACCCTGTCATGACAGAATTAATAAAATCCTCATGCTTTTGCATCGGCTGTGGTGTATGAGATGGTCTCTGGGGGTGACTCCTTCTCGGTGTTTGGACGCTAGAGTCCAATACTCTCTTAGTTACATAAAAATGTATTTCCCACTAAACAACTCAATCTAATCCCTCTTAATACTCCAGGTCAGACCCCACACAGTCAAATGCCCAGGTGGGTAAAAGCCAAGCTAGCCAGACCCCAGAGAGCATCTCTCGAGCAGCCCCCAAAAGGTTGTTTCCCAAGGAGCCTCTGGACAGCAGCTCTGCAACAGAGACCAAGAGAGTCAGCACCAACCAGGACAACATCTCCGAAGTGCCTGAAAGTGTGGTCAGCGACATGGAGGAGGGGCCAGGCCTGTCATGCCTCAGGAAGGTAGGAGAGCAGTGCTGAGGCAGGCTGGTCAGCCCAGTTCACAGCATCCCTCTGATGTCGCCCTACTCAGGCCACCTGTTTCCTGAGGACACTCCACCCTCCCTCTCGCCCTTCTGCCAGTCTCCCTTCGTCTAGCCTCCCTTTTGCTGGCATTTATTTGTGATGTGTGTGTGTGTTGCGCACACATGTATGCGTGTACATGTAGCGGTCAGAGGACAACTCGCAGGAGTCAGTTCTCTCCTTCTACCATGTGGGTTCTGGGGACTGAACCTGCTTCATCAGGCTTGGCAGTCAATTGATTTTGGATCTCCTCCTCTCTCTCTCTCTCTCTCTCTCTCTCTCTCTCTCTCTCTCTCTCTCTCTCTCTCTCTCCCTCCCTGCCTTCCTGCCTCCCTCCCTTCTTTTTGAGTTCTTTATACATTGTAGATACTGATATTGTCAGATGCGTAGCTAGCAAAGATTTTACCCAGTCTGCAGGGTGTTCACTCATTGTTCCTTCTGCTGTGCAGGAGCTTCTTAACTTCATGCAATGCCAGCAGTCAGTTCTTAGTATTCTTTTTTATTTTTATTTTTTTATTATTATGTATACACTGTTCTGTCTGTGTGTATGCCTGCAGGCGAGAAGAGGGCACCAGACCTCATTACAGATGGTTGTGAGCCACCATGTGGTTGCTGGGAATTGAACTCAGGACCTTTGGAAAAGCAAGCAATGCTCTTAACCACTGAGCCATCTCTCCAGTCCCAGTTCTTAGTATTCTTACCTGAGCTATTGGCGTCCTTTCCACAAAGCCCTTGGCTGTTCCCGTAACTGATTTGTCTGCATTATCTTCTAATTTGTTTCCATTTACATTAAGGTCTTTAATCATTTTATTTCCAATGGAAATTTGTGTATACGTGAATGTGTGCCACACACACAGGCCACAGCACATGAGTGGTGGTCTGAGAATAAATTTCTGGTCAATTCTCTCCTACTCTGTGGGTCCCTGGGCTCAAATCGCAGTCATTAGCTTGACAGCAAATCCCCTTACTAACTGTATATTGCTGGACTCACCAATTTAAAAAAATGGTATTGTATATGTATAGTGTTGTCTGTTGTGTTGTGTATACACCTGTGTATGTAACTACACATGTAGGCACATGGAGGCCCAAAGTCGATGCTGGGTGACTTTTTTAAATTAAAAATATACTCGTGGGGGGCTGGAGAGATGGTTAAGTGATTAAATGTGCTTGATGCTCTTGCAAAGAGTTTCCAAGCACCCAAGTTGGGTATCTCACAATTCCCTGTACCTCCAGCTCCAGGGAGTCCTACACCTTCTTCTAGCCTCCGCAGGAGCTTCTCTGTACAGCCTGTGATCCAGGCTTTGCCCACTGAGCCATTTCACTGCAATCCTTCTTTACTTTTTGAAACAAGGTATCTCAGTGAACCTGTAGTTCATTCCTTCAGCTAGGCTGGCTGACCAGTGAGCTCCAGGGATTGGACTGTGCTCACCCCCAGCCCTGGACAGGTGATATTACCCAGATTCTGACGCTGGTGCTGGGATCCATATTCAGGTTCTCATGTTTGTGCACCAAGCACTTTGTTTTCTTTCTCGAACAAATGAGCAGCTGCACATATTTTCATACACAAATACTGCTTCCCAGCTGCTTCCTGCACTTAACACAACTGGAAAACACTGCTTTCTGCACAGCAGCTGGGACATCTTCCCTGTGGGTTAGCTCGACTGTTCTACATGGCCATGTATAGTACCCCAGAATTCTGTAATTACAAAAGCTGTCACAAGAACAAGGAGGCAGGAGCAGGAGGATCTTCAATTTCTTACACAAATAACTGAATAGTTCTGAGTGGTTTGCACTACAGTGTTTCTACAGGGGAACTGGTCTATCTGTTGACTCACTAACAATCTGCAGAGTCAGTCTTGTTCCATGTCGTGCATCAGTGACACAGTCATCATAGTAAAGAATATTGGTGAGTGTGTAGAAGCTCTGTTATGTGCAAAGGAATCTGTGAGATCTCTGAGTTCAAGGCCAGTCTGGGCTACAAAGTGAGTCAGCCTGGTCTACCAAGCCAGTCCGGAACAGCTAGGGCTACACAGAGAAACCCTGTCTTGAAATCTGCCCCCTAGCCCCCACATAAAAAATAAAGAAGTGGAGCCTCGGTAAATTCTTTCTAAGTGTGATAACTGACCCAAGTGTGTTTTCCAAGACAGAGTTTCAAGGCTTTCCTCAAACTCAGAGATCCGCCTGCCTCTGCCTCCCAAGCGCTGGGATTAAAGACTGCGATACCACTGCCCAACCATGTGCAGATAGTGTTTGAGGTCTGCTGTAGCAGTGAAGGGGAGTGAGTGTTTCCTCAACTCTGCAAACATCTCGTGATGCCAAACTTGGGGGGAAACTTATTGCCAAATTTATAGTTCAAAAACTTTGCTTTTTTTTATATTTATTGAGCTCTACATTTTTCTCTGCTCCCTTCCCTTTCCTCTCCCCCTTCAATCCACCCCCAAGGTCCCCATGCTTCCAATTTACTCAGGAGATCTTGTCTTTTTATACTTTCTACTTCTCATGTAGATTATATCTATGTAAGTCTCTCTTAGTGTCCACATTGTTGTCTAAATTCTCTGGGATTATGGCTTTCTTTGCTTTATGTTTAAAAACCACCCATGAGTGAGTACATGTGATAATTGTCTTTCTGTGTCTGGGTTACCTCACTCAAAATAATGTTTTCTAGCTCCATCCATTTTCCTGCAAAATTCAAGCTGTTGTTATTTTTTTCTGCTGTGTAGTACTCCATTGTGTAAATGTACCACATTTATCTTATCCATTCTCCGGTCGAGGGGCATTTAGGTTGTTTCCAGGTTCTGGCTATGACAGACAAAGCTGCCTATGAACATGGTTGAGCACATGTCCTTGTGGCACAATTGAGCATGCTTTGCATATATATCCAAAAGTGGTATTATTGGGTCTTGAGGAAGGTTGTTTTCTAATTTTCTGAGAAATCACCACACTGACATCCAAAGGGGTTGTACCAGCTTGCACTCCCACCAGCAATGCAGAAGTGTTCCCTTTTCCTCACAACCTCACCAGCATAAGTTGTCATTAGTGTTTTTGATCTTGGCCATTCTTTTTTTTTTTATTAAATGTTTGCTATTTTTTTTAAATATTTATTTATTATGTATACAATATTCTGTGTGCATGCCCAAAGACCAGAAGAGGGCGCCAGACCTCTTTACAGATGGTTGTGAGCCACCATGTGGTTGCTGGGAATTGAACTCAGGACCTTTGGAAGAGCAGGCAACGCTCTTAACCACTGAGCCATCTCTCCAGCCCTGATCTTGGCCATTCTTACAGGTGTAAGATGGAATCTCAGAGATGTTTTGATTTGCATTTCTCTGATGACTAAGGATGTTGAACATTTCCTTAAGTGTCTTTCAGCCATTTTAGATTCCTCTGTTGAGAATCTCTGTTTAGGTCTGTGCTCCATTTTTTTTTTTATTGGATTATGTGTTCTTTTGGTGACCAATTTCTTAAGTTCTTTGTATATTTTGGAGATTAGACCTCTGATGTGGGGTTAGTGAAGATCTTTTCCCATTCTGTAGGCTGTCGTTTTGTCTTGTTGAACATGTCCTTTGCTTTACAGAAGCTTTTCAGTTTCAGGAGGTCCCATTTATTAATTATTTCTCTCAGTGTCTGTGCTACTGGGGTTATATTTAGGAAGTGGTTCCCTGTGCCAATGCATTCAAGTGTACTTCCCACTTTCTATTCAATAAGGTTCAGTGTGGCTGGCTTTATGTTGAGGTCTTTGATTCATTTGGACTTGAGTTTTGTGCATGGTGATAGATATGGGTCTATTTTCATTCTTCTACATGTTGATATCCAGTTATGCCAGCACCATTTGTTAAATATGCTTTCTTTTTTCCATTTTATATTTTTTGCTTCTTTGTCAAAAATCAGGTGATTGTAGGTGTGTGGATTAATATTTGAGTCTTCGATTTGGTTCCATTGGTCCTCCTGTCTGTTTTTATGCTAATACCAGGCTGTTTTCAGTACTGTAGCTCTGTAGTAGAGTTTGAAGTTAGGGATTGTGATGCCTCCTGAAGTTCTTTTATTGTACAGGATTTTTCGGCTCTCCTCGGTTTTTTGCTTTTCCATATGAAGTTGAATACCGTTCTTTAGAGGTCTTTGAAGAATTTTGCTGGGATTTTGATGGGCATTGTTTTGCTTTTAAAAGGTTTTATGTGTGTTTGCCTGTGCAAGTGTGTGTGCTGCATGTGTGCCTGGTGCCCAGAGAGGTGGAGCTGTGTCTCTTGGGACTGGAGTTACTGATGGTTGTGAGCCGTATGTAGGTGCTGGGAACTCAATCTGGATTCTCTACAAGAGTAGCTGGTGCTCTTAACTACAGAGTCCTCTCTCTAGCTCCAGTTTTGTTATTTATTTATTTGATATTTATTTATTATATATACAATATTATGTGTGTGTATGCTTGCAGGCCAGAAGAGGGCACCAGACCTTGTTACAGATGGTTGTGAGCCACCATGTGGTTGCTGGGAATTGAACTCAGGACCTTTTATTTATTTTTGAGGCAGGGTCTCTCTACATATCTCTGGCTTCCTGGAACTTGATATATAGACCAGGCTATCCTCACACTCGCAAATACACCTGCTCTTTTGTTCAGGGACTAAAACCCTTTTGTTTTTATGTGTGTGCGTGTCTGCCACATGTGTGTGGTACCCAGGAATCAGAGGTGTAACTCCATGGAATTGGAGTTAGAGACAGTTGTGAGCCACCCAGCTTAGGTTATAGGAGCGGAAATCAGGTTGCAAGTGCCCATAACTGCTAAGCCATTTCTCCTCTCTCTCTCTCTGCACATGGTTTCAATGTGCACTTCTCTGGTTGTAAATTAAGCTTAATGGCTTCTGGGTACCAAACTTGGGTCTTGAAAAGAATAGAAGTGCTCTTACCAGCTGCAGTCTACAGCCCTGTCCCCTCTGTGTGCTCACTGGAGACACAGGCTTATTAAGTCACTATCTGTAGTGTTTGGTGCACCCACCTACATATCTTATTTTGGTTTTTGTTATTTTTGCTATGCAAAGCATTTTTTCTTTACATAGTAATTTTTTTTCTAATTTCAAATAATTTTGAGTCAGTTGGAAAGCTTCTCCTACACAGGTTAAGAAATCCACTCCTTTCCTCTTATGTTTACTCAACGAGCCATCTGGAGTCTTTCTTCATGCACGCTGTAAATTACCGCTCTAACTTTGTCTTTCCAGAATGGCTCTGCAGCTACCCCTTTAAACTTTTACAATTATAGCCTGCCTTTGCCCAGGGTTCTGGTGTCTCCTTGCCATGTTAGAAACCTGGCATATCTGTGCCAGTGTCTGGACTTGCTGTGGCTGACTCTTGTTTCATACCCACTGCCACTTCCTCAGTGGCTTCTAGTTTGGTGGCCTAATGGCTTTTTGCAGACTTACCTTATTGTACTTTTGAACATTTACTTGTAATTTAAATTTTAGTAACAACTCACCCATCTCCATAAAAAACACCTGCTGGTATCTGAGCTATTTTTACACTTCTCTTCGGCAAAGCGCTGTTATGCTGTTCACTTATCCACCTGTAAAAAGAAATGTTTTTTTTGTTTTTTTTTTTTTTCGAAACAGGTTTTCTCTGTAGCTTTGGCGTCTATCCTGGAACTCTCTCTGTAGACCAGGCTGGCCTCAAACTCAGAGATCCACTGCCTCTGCCTCTCGAGTGCTGGGATTAAAGGTGTGCACCACCACTGCCTAGCCATGCCAGCACTGCCTGGCCCAAGTGATGTTTTTCTCTTTAAGCTCACTTATGTCTTTGAGGTCATTTTAGAATTCAGACTTTAAAGCTATTTTTAATTTTTCTTGAGACAGGGTCTCAAGTTGCCTGAATTTGTTTCAAATTTCCTTTGCAGTTGATGGACCTCTTGTCTCTCTCTCCCAAGGGCTGGAATGCTCTACCATACCCAGTTTGTTCCCGTGGAAGGTGAAGACAAGGTCTCACTGTGTAGCCCAGACGAAAACTCCCAACCCTCATGCCTCAGCCTTTTGAGCTAGGACAGTGGATAACACATCTAGCTTCTCATAGGGTTCTGAGTATCTACCGTTAAGTGTTTTCCTGGCTGGGAATGGAGCATATGCTTGGAATTCCACACTTGTGAGGGTGAGGCAGGAAGATCATAATCTGTCTCTACATAAAGGGTAAAAAGGGGAGAGTGGGTAATAGCTCAGTTGATAGAGTGCTTGCTTAGGATGCCCTGGGTTCTGTGTTTGATCCCCAGCACTGTATGGGCCAGGTGTGGTGGTGCACATACTGCTCTGAAGCCAGCTTGGGTTACGTGACTGTTGCTGGGATTTTTTTTCTTTTTCTTATTTTTGTTTTTTCAAGGCAGGGTTTCTCTGTAGCCTTGGAGCCTGTTCTGGAACTTACTCTGTATACCAGGCTGGGCCTCAAACTCACAGAGACCCACCTGCCTCTGCCTCCCGAGTGCTGGGATTAAAAGCATGTGCCACCACTGCCTGGCAATGTTTTTTCTATTAATGTGCACTGACTGCAAACATCTGTGTGCACAGCTGTTCTGTATGTTGACTTTGTCTACTTTGCTGAGTTGTCTTGCTCATGTTCCCCCAGCACAGTCACATCAGACAGAAATGGCCTGATTGCCCTGTGCTCCTGAGTTGCAGCCAGAGGCAGGCATCCTGTTTCCTCCCTATCCCAGATGTGGTCAAGTACTGCTTTCTTTATGTGTGTGTAGTGTCCATGGAGGACAGATGTTGGCTACCCAGTAGCTAGAGTTACAGGGAGTTTGTGAGACTGTCCAGCATGGGTTCTGGGAACTGAACTCAGGTCCTATGAAAGAAGCAAACCCTTTTAACTGATGAGCCATCTCTCCAGTCCCTTGTACTGTTTCTGCTCATGCCTCTGTGCCTCACATCCCATACCTGTGACCCAGAGCCAGGAGTCTCACCCAGGTCTCTGGCACATTAGCAGACTGTTCTACCACTGAGTCCAGTCGGCCTTCTTTCCTGTGTGTGCATGGTTCTTGCCTGATGTAGGGAGGATGGTTAGCTAGCTATAGCTTTTGTTTTTTGTGGTTTTTTGAGACCAGGTCTCTGTAGCTCTTCATTGTCCCAGAAATTACTCTAGACCAGGTTGGCCTCGAACTCGAGGTCCACCTGCCTCTGCCTCCTGAGTGCTGGGATTAAAGGTGTTCACCACTACTCCCTGGCAACCAGTCAAAGATTTTAAGTCCAAGTAGACATCAAGAACAAGGGCAGGTGGCAGACAGCACTCAGCTCAAGCCTGAAGCAATGTCAGGCAATGCTCAAACACCAAGATAAGCCTGAATTTTGCAGCCTTGGAGGGTACAGTGAACATTACTGAGAGCTACTGCATGGGCCAAACACACAACAGAAGAGGCTTCTTGGGTCACCTCTAGTCTTAGGACCTTGACCTTAGTCAATCAATAGAAATTGCTTCCAGTTGAGTTCAAAGCAATTGCTGCTCTTTAACAGGTGACCACAGATTTCACTGCAGGAACAGCACAAATGCACTCTAGTTCCAAAGGCCATGGTGTGAAATGGTTCTCACAGGGCTAAGCACCAGGGTGTCACTTAGCCTTCTCCTTTCAGGAGCTTTCTGCCATGGCCGGAGTCTGGCACCTTCATCCATTCTTAGGCTCATTGTCCCCTTCCATTTCCCAAGCCAGGTAGTCAAGATTTTAGCCCACTTGGCTGCTAATACCAGCTGTGTAGCCTGATTTCATCACTACCTACCTGTGTGCTGGGGTTCTAGGGTTTAGTCCATGGTAGGGCTATTGTTCTGCTCACCACAGCTAAGCTTGGGCTCACTGGAATGAGGGGTCAGAAGCTGCTGCTGTCACCCCTGCAGAAGGCACCTTCTCTCCAGCCTGTCTTATGTTTTCTGCTATGGTGGCTGCTTCAGGCATGGGGTTCATTTCTGGGAGGTGCTGAGGTCCAAAGCTTAAGATAGGGTGGGAAGGAGCATGAGGAGAGTCCTTAAGGGCAAACAGGTCTGTGACAGAGAAGAGGACAGGCCATCTAAGCATCAGCAACACTAAGGCTCCTTCAACAGAGCAGCAGGGCCTGGGTGGGGGCAGAGTAGGTATGGAGTCAGGAGGGGAGGGAGACAGCTAGTCCCCTCCTTTGCCTCCAGAGACTCCTTGCCTTTCCCAGTCCTGGTGGACAGTTTTGTAGCTCCAGGGAAGATCACAGTGGACCACCATTCCTAAAGGTCCTGTCCTGGGATAATGATGTCAGAAGAGGCTCTCAATCTAGATGAGTTCAGTTGATAATGGTGTCCATGATTCATTACCATCAAAGACAGTGGCAACACCTGACCTCATTCTCAGAGGCTTGCCTGGAGCCTTCAGTGGGCAGGCTTTGTCTTCGGAATAAAATGTAAGCTTTTGTTTTTCCTTCCAGTTTTCCTGCATGTTCTTTGGAGCAGTTTCTTCTGAGCAGCAAGAACATGCCGGCCACCCCTTGGACAGCTTAGCGACAGCAAGTGACAGTGAAGAGGATGCGAGTGGATGAGTATCCACAGCTCAGCGATAGCTGCACTGGGTGCTGGGCCCTGGCTTTTTTAGAGATGGTGTCTTTGCTCTTCCCAATATTAGGGTGCACTACAAATCTATCTTGTCACTTGGGGACAGAGCCAGCGGCACCGGAATGAACTTATTAGGGTTCTGAGACACCACTGTTTACCCTGCAGCCTTGACAGGTCCTCTGCCGGTTCCTAAAGGGCTTTCCTCAGCATTGGGGTGGGTGTGGGGCTCTCAAGAGCCCCTAGGACTCTTCTGTACATGTCTGCAGACAGCAGTCATGCAGTCCCTTCTTATGCAATGACCTGGCAGTTTCTGTTCATTGTTCGTTTTTCTCCAGACTAAAAAAAGTTGTGAATAAAGATATATACAGTTAGCCTTTCACTTTGCGGTCATTTTACATATTACACAATTTCATTCCCCAACCTCCATTTGCTCTGGTTCCTGCACAGTATGCAGTGGGATACAGAAAGCATGTAGCGAAGCCAAGTATGTCTGAGTCATCACCACATACAGCAGCCCGAGCTCAGGCTGCAGTGGAGGGAGGGAGCTGGGAAACAAATGCCTGTCCATTGCTCCTCTCAGGTCATCAGGCTGTGTACCTGCAAAGTGTTATGCAACATCTTACAGTGTGTGACTCTCTTTCCCCAGACCTGTTAGGTTAATTACAAGCCCACAAAGGAGTCTTTGGTAGCACTGCTAAATCTTGGGAAAACCACCAAGCCATAAGGAAACATCAACCAGCAGGCCACTGTACTTTAGACTCTGAGAAACTGGAAGTGCCGCCTAAGTGGATTAGCGTGCTTTAAAAGTGTGAACAGATTCTAGCTGAAACCGGAGTGATTTGGCTCTTGTAGCTTAGCAATGAGTCACAGCTGCCCACAGTAACCTAATAAAAACCCAACTTTATCCCAAAATGTTCCTCTGTGAATGAAAATGGGCTTTCACTGAGCTTTTTGTGGAAACTGGCAATGCCAACCCATCACAGTTCTGTCCTCTCTGTTGTAGGCTGAGGGTTTATGAATCTCATGTTTACCCTGATGACATTTCTACCTGACGCAGGTGGCTGCAGAGCAGCTCTGTAGTCTCCCTGCTGGACGAGGCCTAGGTTCATCCAAAGCACCTTGGTCAGCATCGCCTGCGTGCAGCACTGGTCTGTACAAGACAGTGACACTGTCACACGTGTCACACTCGAAGCACTTAGGGCTTTGAGATTCTAGCAGGGCACCAGCAAGGCATGTGTGTGTGTCCGTGATGTGTGGTTCTGGGATAGAATCCACGGCCTTGCACACAGTAGGTCAGTGCTCTGCCACCAAGCCCCAGCCCTCACAGAGGCATGCTCTGGTAGCTTCACTCAGTACTGTTTGGAAGACAACACCCCAGCTGAAAAAAGCTTCTCTAATTTACACTCAATTGGTAAATTTTTGAGGAAGATAAGTAGCTGTTGATTAACAACCACGCCTGCTCAAATGGTAAAGCACAAAAGCTCTTTAGTGCTGGCTCACTGTTAGGTAGACCAAGAGGCTTGGGGTTGAGAGCCTGACAGAGACGACGACAATGCTGAGAGCTGGCGTCTTATTTCCTGACCATTCAAACCAAAGAGTGGCAATTAGTATAAATACTATATTTATTAAATATCTTTACAGTTTATTTAAATGTATTTACAGAACTATTCCTGCATAAGTTATATTTCAGACATCGATTCAGGTCATTGCCTCTTGTAGGACAAACAATGATAGTCTCAACAGAAAACACAGCTCATTAGTACACATGGATTCAGATTTGCTTCATCACTTAGTCGCTTTTGCCACAAACTACCTGCTAACAGTTACATTTTGACATGGACACCACTTTAGTTGAGAAATTCAATTTTGTGATAAATTTACCTTTTAAAAGAAATAGAATCCAAATGTCTTCTGGTTCATATTTTGCTTTATAAGCAGTTTTTTTCTTAGTATCGCAAAATTTTTTAAAAACAAAACTGTGACAGTCTCCAGAGAAACTGTTCTAACTTTGCCGAAGATAGTTGGTGGACAGTGACAAGGAGCCATGAACCTACCCAAAGTATAAACATGCACAGACAGCCCTACCCAATCCTGCTGGCCACCTCCACAACACTCACCAGGAGGGCAGCCCTGTGAGGTCTCGCTGCCTCCTCTATCCACAACAAGGACAGCAGCAGAAAAGGGCACTCTCCTGCCTCAGAAAGCTCATACTCAGTCTCTACTCCAGACACAGCCCAACCCAGACACGCACACCTGGAATGGATTCTCTGTGAGTTAGTAACCGACCAACCAAGTCAAGCTTATACAGTAACTCAGGACAAATAACTTGTTCTCGCCCTCATTTCTTTCAATTTTTAAGAGCCTAGGGACTCTAGCTATTTCACCTCCATTTGGTAATCTTATTTATTTCTTGTGCGCAGGCAGCTTAAGTTCATAGGAAGAAATAAGGTTCTGATATGTTTAGAGTGCACATTTTTAAAACAGAACAAAATAAAAATTTCAAGCATGTGATAAAAATAGTGATTTTTTTATAATACAGTATTGCTTTATAAATATAGATGGAAAAGCTATAAACTTTACTGGTCTTTGGTGCATCCAGAGAGGGATAAATAATTTGCCATTTGTAAATTAAAACCCAAATTTCTCTTTTGTTATAAAAGTTCACTCTGTGAGACAAATATGAGTGCTTACATTGCTTGATTTAAAATACAATGCACGCACACACCAGGTTCCAAAGAGGACCTGGTGAGGGGTGTGTGGCAGAGCCCCTGGCCATGGGGAGTGCGAGGCAGCACTCCTTCACCTGGCGTCTGACAGCCATAAAATTAAGTGTGTAAGAAAAAGGACAGGGGTGGAGCAAGTGGAATATGTAATGTCTCTAGTCCATGCACCAGGCCCAAAGTAATTTTCAGTCTGAATCTCAATGTTGCCCCATGGTTTCCAGTGCACAACAGCCGCACTGTCCACTTCTAACAACCACTGCTCAGAAAAGTGAGTTGACTAAGTAAGTTGTAGAAAATACACCAATCTACCTTTAGAAAGACTGCTTGATGGGTTAAGTAAGAGCAGAAAAAAGCCAGTGACTTGACCAGCTCTGCTCCTAGCAGGAATTAAATGTTGGCATTGGAAAATTAATGCAAAAATATATCCAGATTGTAAGGCTACAATACATCTGACCAAAAACTAATTATAAACCACAGAAAAGAGTTGAAGTAGTCAGTCCTAGGGCCACACACCCCATCTGGATACAACCTTACTGTTCTAAACACAGACACTGCCAAGAGTTTGTGCAAAATAAATACCCACCAGTGCCCCTCATGCTCCATCATCAACAGAGCATGACATCTCTTTATCCCAGTCTCCCTCCATACCCGGCCCCTGTATCTCCTCACCAAAGAACTCAGTGTTGTCAGGTTAGGGTAGTTAAGGCATTCTGACATGTAATTAAAGGTGATTCAAAATAGGAATCTAACATTATGCCAATTTAGGAATAGTAGATAAATTACTGAACAGCTTACAAATGAGTAACTCATTCTTATAAACGAAATGCCTGTTACAAGCATGATGCACTGAGATACAGCAATGACATGTACATGGTACATGGTAAACAATTTAAATAAAACAAGAGACAGCTACTCAAATATACAAACTCACAGACAAAATCTTTTAAAAACAAGTTGAGGTAACCTCAAACACAAGTTCAATGCAGTAACCAGGGAGCCAGTGTCTCCTGCAGAGGAAGGGCTGTGCGACTGCTCACGTGCTCTTCACACCAACATCACCTGACTTACACAGAAAACACGGCTTTAATTTAAGGGCTTCTAAGTATATATGGTTTTCTACCACCAAGTTAAAGAAGGAAAAGAACGGACCAAAAAATATATATCTTTACAGCAGTCAATTGTACATAAACCTTAAAAGTAAGTTTGCGCTCGCAGGTAATGGGAAAGTCTGAGAAGGAACGTCACCTACTGCAAATGGCTATTGGAACTGTAAACATTAAGCTGGACTCAACCCCACACTCAGCTGGGGTCACTGTGAACGTCAGGTCATCACTAGCTCTCCTGTGGGTGGACTCTGTGTGCTGCAGCCACCACGCTGTCACCTTGAGGACACAGCACAGTTGGGGCATGCTCTAAGGGTGTGAGCTCCTGAGGGACGGAAGGAGCGAGGCTGTCCACAGCCAACCCCATTCCAAGCAGCAGCTGCATACTTTTGCCTGGCCGGGAAGGCCTGTGGCATTCTCACAGGCAGCACAGAAGACTTCAGCTTCAGCATTTGATTCTCAGGCTTTGATGAGTTTTGCAATTTTGCATTACATTTCTGGGAATAGATTTGGTAGAGTCTCCTTCCTCTGTCCCTCCTGTGGACCAGGCCTTGAGCCTGTGACCTGGAAAATCAGTAACTGCCATAGCTTCAATCACAGGAGCACAATTAAGCATCTTTTTAAAAAGCACAAAATATCTGCATCCAAAGAATGAAAATTTTCTTCCAATTTGTCATCAAAACTGTAAGCTGCTAGGGTTAAGTGTCAGAACCCAGCACAGGTTTGGAGCAGGATGTGAACTCCTGGGAAACAGGAGTTTATACAGAAAACACAAAGCCATGGCAGGTCTGGCAGACTGCGCCTGTGGGCACGGGCTCCTCCTGGGAGGGTTGTGTGTTTTCCAGTATGACGTCACTATTTACTGTCTGTTGGATGTTACATCCCTTTTACACACTGAAATTCTGAATTCACTTTACCAACATTACTTATTTTCAAAACTTCAACTGCTTTTGAAAGGTAAAAGGCTTTGAACTCCTCCAGGAGAAGGGAGCAGTCACCGAGCTTCTCTTGGTGGTCACCAGCAGGTCCTGGGCTAGTGGATGACAATAGTGGTTCTCAACAAGGATCTCAATGGGTCTCAAACAAGGGCCAGGCATCCGGCATTGGCCACTGAGATCAGTGGCAAAGAAATGTGGTCCTGCCAGCAGGATCAGCACACATGGCAGGGAAAAATGGGGTGACAGGGAAAGGCAGGAGTTGCCAGCGTGGCCAATCAGTCCGTGTACTCAGCCACTATTGAGAGGAGGACAGTGATATCATCTGGTTTTCCACCTAAAACACAAATGGAACTTATCAGTATATGTGTAGGAAGAGTCAACCAAAGTTGTGGCCCAGGTAGTACCGTAGAGACAGTGCTCATCTTTCAGTGGATCTGGTTTGTCAGTGCACAAGAGTGGAGAAACAGCTAAAAGCTTGTAAGCTCTGGGTTTGAGAGATTGGGAGTTCAAGGTCGTTTTCACCTACAGAGAGTTCAAGCCCAGACTATGTTACAGGAAACCATCCCCCAATGCTAAAATAAAAACAAATAAGGTAGTTAAACACAACCAAGAAGCCAGGGCGTGGTTCTGCATACCTATAATTTCAGAACTTGGTAGTTTGAGGCAGGTGTATCATCACTTATTTGAGGCTAGTTTGAGCTATCTAAGGTCTTGTTTCAAAGAAACTAAATCAAAAAAGTGACTTAATTGAAGCTTAAAACCACTGCCCCAAACCCACCTGCTGCTTTCCCACGATGGCTGTGCCGACGGCCACACAGAGCATCGGCTGCAGTGACGGTTGACGGTCTGTAGGGCAGCTCCAGCCAGCACTCACAGGAGCACTGTCCTAATCTGGACAAACATGCCCACTGTGTGGAAACTAGGAATAGCCTGTGTTCTAACGTGCCAAGCAGCTATGGCATGCGCTTTTCTCTATTCTAACATTTCCTGAGCTCAGATGTGCTCTCCATGTCATAATAATATTACACTAGCAACAGCTGGCAGCCCCACACTTCTGAATCATCAGAATCAGCTGGGGCTGGCCTAATTCCCCGGTCACATCATGAAGTGGATTGGAAAACATCAGAGTTGAGGGCAATGTCATATAACTTCCCTTTGCAGGTTGCTGTGGTAGTTTGGATCGGTCACTTGAGGGGCAGAACATTAAGCTGCTGGGAATATGGCCCAGGGTGATCAGATCAGTGGTGGAGTAAAGGCTTCAGGTTCTACCTGTCTCTCATTCAGTCAAGGTCAGTTCTGAAGGGCACCTCAGAGGAGAAGCCAGAGTTGGCTGCTACCCTCCTGACCTTGCTGTGAGTGAGAGGAAGGACACTTAAACACTCTCACTCGGAGCTCAGAACCTTCCAGAGAATGCTTACCTCTCACATTCAATCCATTGTCACATGCAAACTGTGCAAAAGGTGACATATAATTTGGGTCATAGGCCAGCTCATGTGCCTGCTCAGCAATGCTCCTTGCCGTCCGCTGTATACTCTCGTAATTTGAATTCTAAAATGAAAGGACAGAGTTATTTTTACCGCAATGTCTCGTGTGAGTTCTGCAAGAGAACACTTCGTGCAAACAGCACTGTAAGGCAGAACATCTACCTGAACATTTCCCCCCTTGTGCTTAAGTTTTATTCTAGTTAGAGAAGACATGGAGAGAACCAGGAACAAGTCCATTATGGCCCTGATCCATGAGAAAACCTTTTGTTGAAATGGTTCCAGAGCTTCAATTTAGATTTTTCATTTTTGGTTTTCCATTCAAAAATTTTTAGGTATTCTTGCTAAAATAGGATGATCTAAAAAGGTGGGTTCTGGCCACATTTTCAGGATGCTGCAGAAGTCCCCATGTTTGGCAACACATCCTAGCCAGCTATATTTGCTTTCCAAGTAAGGGCAGCTTGGTGTGGGCTGTGCTGGGAAAGCCTTTCAGGCTTTGCATCACCATGAAGAGGCTTGCTTTGCTGTGTGTTCTTTGGCCATGCCCTATTCTAGCTGCTTCCATTCACCTACAAAATGGACACAGGAGGGCAAGGACCCCGCTCAGACTTGACTTCAAAGGTTCTGAATCTTTCCGTCTAAACATCAACCACCAGAGGGCCAGGGCAGCTGGAGACATGGCTCCAGAAGTTAAGAGCACTGGCTGCTCCTGCAGGGGACCAAGGTTTAGTTTCTAGCACCCATATGACCAATCAGTTCTAGGGAGCCCAGCACTCTCTACTTTCCTCCCCAGGTACCAGGCAAACAGTCATACACATAAGATAAAAAACAATAATTGTATAGAGGAACTAAAATGAAAACCAAACAGGTCCATGCTTCCATACCACCTTACAGAGGCTCCCGATTGTATATTCCTCTTCCTCAGAGGCTCACCTCTAGACTGTAAACCTGGGGCGGAGGTGGAGAGGGGTGGGGGCAGGGCCTGCATACTTTCTACTTACCAGGTCAGGCACAGCATTAGGACTCTTCTTGTGGTTTTGGTGACTCTTTCCTTCTTCCCTGTCACCCTGAAGGACAAGATCTTTCCTACTTCCCATTTTACAGACAAGGGAACTACTTACTGCCTGGGCAGCAGAAGAGACGCCTCCTTAGAAGGGCTAGGTTCTGCCAGTCAGTACTTGCACTAGCCCAAGAGTCTCTGGGAGCCTAGCCTCTGGCATCCACACTTTCTGTGGAAGATGCCAAACTTCCCTCAGCTCGGATCACACCCAGGCACCTGCCTCCTGGACTGCCTTCTGGTTAACTGCTTCCTAACCTTCCAGCCTCAGCAGTTTCTGGTATATGGTAAGAATAAAAGGAGAGCCGGGCAGTGGTGGTGCACACCTTTAATCCCAGCACTCAGGGAGGCAGAGGCAGGCGGATCTCTGTGAATTCGAGGCCAGCCTGGTCTATAAAGCAAGTTCTAGGACAGCCAGAGATACACAGAAAAATCCTGTCTCAAACAAACAAACAAACAAACAAAAGAATAAAAGGAGAGAAGGACAAGCAAGTGCATAAAACACCAAGAAAAATGCTAGTGAGGACACCCTCCCATTCTGCCTGAGCCCCCTATGCAGGAGGGGTTTAGGAGTTTTCCCCCAGTTCTCTTCCGAATGCTCCCATTTATAATTGCCTGGAATATCACATCCATTATTTCCCTGAAGGACTATTCAAAAAATCATCCTTTCCAAACCAAGAGACGATTCAAGGAACTCAATAAGACTTGGCAGTGCAGAGACCACAGCTCCCAGGGTCTACACACTCACCAGGCTCCAAGTTCATTACCTTCAGTTTCTTCAGCTCCTGAAGGATCATATAATCAGGCATGTTGTCAAAGAGCCCATCTGTTGCCGTAAGGATGATGTCACCTAACTGGACGTCAAAAGACGTGCTATCAGCAGCGTCCGGGCTGTGGCAAGGACAGAAGAGGGAGAGCAAGGTGAAGGTAGCCCTGCAGATATGGGTCAATGGTCCTATCACCAGAATTTTACAGTGTAAGGAGGCTTTTAAAACGGCATCCACTAAAGCAAAGTTGGCCAGTGAGATGGCTCAGCAGGCAATGGTGGCCACCAGCGAGCCTACCGATGAGTTAGTTCTCCATCCAAAGGACCTACATGTCACAGCAACAGAACCGACTCCTGCAGGTGCCCTGTGACATCCACACTCATGCCATGCATGACCCCACCCCACAACATAATCATAGTAAGAAAAATGAGCTGAAAGTCCATTTCAATGTCTCGAGGCTTATCAGCAGAAGCCATCAGTAAAACTGAATCTGGGCAGTCAGACCAGTTGTGTCAGGGGCTCAAGAGGGAGCCCGCTCTGACTTCTCCTTTCCCGCCTGCAGCCTCAGAGCAAGGCTTTCCTTCTCACCATTGCACCCTTCTGGCTCTTAGGAGGCTGGGTCCCCAAGGAGAACAGGAGCCCCCTGGGACACTACTCAGGGACACCTAGAGAGGCTTTGGCACAGTTAAGGACTGTTTGAGTATGCCTGGCATGTAGGGCTTCAGGAAACATGTTAAATGACTCACTGCAAAAACAGAATAACCCTCTTAATTGAGAGGAAACCTTTAATATGTTGTTAAACAGCAAAGGCAGAAATATTGGTAGATACAGCTCCTTCTGTGAGAAGGGAAAAGACACGCGCGGAACCATCTAAGCTCAGAGCGCCAATCTAGAGAATCTAACCCCAGAGCCTGCCAAAGGATGTGAAGCCGCAGAAGGGGCAGGAGACTGCTTTTTTTTTTTTTTAAATAATTTATCTTATTTTATATACATTGGTGTTTTGCCTGCAGGTATGTCTGTATGGGGGAACCAGATCTCCTGGAACTGGAGTTTCAGACAGTTATAAACTGTCATGTGGTTGCTGGGAATTGAACCCGGGTCCTCTGAAGAACAGTCAGCACTCTTAACCACTCTCCCATCTCTCCAGTCCCCGACTGCTTGTTTTTTTGAGTAACTTTTTTTGTTTGTTTTGTTTTGGAGAGAAGGTCTCAACATGCAGCCCAGGTTGGCCTTCAACTCATAATTCTCCTGCCTCACCCTCCTGGGTACTGGGATGACAAGTATGTGCCACTGGGTACAACTTTTAAAGGAAGAGATGGGAGATTATTTTTCTAACAAAGCCTGAAGGAAACAGACCTAACAACGGGGGAGATGCAGGCAGGAGTTCACAGCCCCATAAGGCTGGCTCTCAGTCATTCCTGAGGCTACCTTCACTGCTTCCCAGGCTGAAAGGCCAACCAGAGGCATCTAATCGTCTCCTTAACCTTGCGGTGAAAAGAGAAGGAAGACCGTAGACACTAACCAACAAGGCCAAAGCCAAAGCACTGAGGCTTAACAGGTATCCCACACTTGGCTAAGTGGTAAGAGAGAAACGCAAAGTCATTCCTAAGGATCTGCACTGTGCCCTGAGCAAACTCCTGGCTCAGCTTCGCATGGCCGAGGGAAGGAGGCAGCACACATTGATAGATAAGAGTGGCAACTGAGGACATACAGCAGAAGAGAAAGCTGCCATCATATTGGTGGAAACTGGGTTAGTTCCTTCTGTAAAAATCAAGACAAACACGCAAGACTCTGGCCTGCTGTCTTTGCAAGCGTGTCAGGTTCTGGAAGCGCAGATTAATGACCAGGTTGGCACGGGGGCTCTGTTTTATGCTGAGGTTTTTCTTTCCCCACAAGTGGCCTTTGCCATTCTGCCTGTGAGAGCCTCACTCTCATTGGACAGCCGTGTTCTGCTAATACTCCCACCCACGAGCTTGGTGTTCTGCCAGCTGCAGCTCTGCCCATTCTGACTGAACACACTGTGCTGCTGGAAACTCTCAACTGCACTGAAACACGAGCCACAGTCACATGCTGGCGAGCTGGGCTCCACGGGCAGCCACCTCCACCTCACACCAGGCCAGCAGAGTGTGCCGCTAGACGGCCTATCCCAAATCTTGCTTGCGGATCTGGTATTCAGGTGCCAAAACAGGCAGCAGCCAATCCAGAAAATAAAGTACCACAATCTGGAAGCTGTCAGTTGAGCTTGGTATCTACTGAGGCCTTCACTCCAAATGGCTCCAGCTATTGTACATTACAGTCCACTTCCTAACACAAGAGAGCTGATTCAGCAAGATGGCTCAGGGATGGCACCTGCTGCCAAACTGATACCCAAGATTGATCCCAGGAACCCACATGCTGGGAAGGAGAGAACTAACCTGCACACCTGTGCCACAACATACACACCACCTCCAAACACACAAAATAAATATATTTTAAAAATACAATAAAATGTCTTATCAAATGTTCTTCTAACTCAGGCAACTGGTCTGACCTGAAAGCTCAAAGTATTTCCTTCTCCAGGGTCAGCACTGACACTCGCATGTTTTTGTTTTTGAGACGGTTTCGTTGTAGCTTTGGGGCCTGTCCTACAAGTAGCTCTTGTAGATCAGGCTGGTCTCAAATTCACAGAGATCCACCTGCCTCTGCCTCCCAAGTGCGGGGATTAAAGGTGTGTGCCACCACCACCCAGTCAATACTCACGTGTTTTAAGGCAGAGTCATGCTATATATAGCCCAGGCTGGCGTCAAACTGGTAATCCTCCTGCCTTACCCTCCTGAATGCCAGGATTACAAGTGCAAGTCTACCCAGCAAGCAGACTATTTAAATAGACAACACCAAATACTAACAATATGATACCCTAACTCCAAAATCAAAGATGGCAGAAACGCCTGTTTTATTTTAGCTGGGCTTTAAGATCTGGCTCACTAAGAGATAATAGGTAGAAAAGGAAAAGAGAATTTGCTAGGAGTTTCTTCACAAAAAAACCCACTGGGAGTTACTGGTGAGCATTCCGTAGCCTGTAAGGTGGCCAAGCCTTAGCCTTACTCTATTCTACAAAAAGAGCAACTAAAACTTAATTTTAAAGAGTTCCAGTCATTTTGAAAGTTCCTGGAAGTATAAAAATAAACTAAGAGTCATTAGCAATCAGCAAGAAAGAGAACACCTAGTGACCCCATTAGGGACGGAAGCAGGCCTGGACACTTTGGACACTTCACTTCTGGTGGGTATGTGTATGAAGAGCACCTTTGAGAGGGGAAATTGTTCTGACAGATAAGACAGACACCTACCTGTGCTCCCCTAGCAATGCATGAAAATCTGCACAGGCAGAGGAGGCCTCTGAGCAACTCAATTCCTAGTGAGTTAACACATCCTGCACTCAGTGTGCGGCTGGCATGAAAATACAACAGACAAAAAGCTGAGTGCCTCTGTACAACCCTTTCATGGGATGATGTTTAGAACAACTTGGCTCAGCTGTGTTACTCAGTTTAATCTAACCCCTTTGCAAAGGCTCCACTAGCTGATCCCATGAAGGATGGGAGGGGACTGTGGGGAAGCTACATCTTGCTCCAGGGAAGGGCTGCAAGATTACCTGTCACTCAGGACAACCCCTTCAGCCTCAGGGGGTGCGATGGAGAGCTGGAATGGAGTGTTGAAGTAATGCTGCTGTTCATCAGATCGGTGCACGACTTCGCCGCCCCGGACCACCAGGAAGCCTGAGTCACCCAGGTTCGCTGTATGCAAGCGGTGGCTACTTCTGTCCAGTACCACAATGCAGGCTGTGCTGCTACCTACAAACAAAATGGGCAGCTGCTCACTGTCTCCCCTGGGCTGCTGCCAATCATCACTCAACTCCAGGGAGCAGCTGTAGTCTGAATCTCTTATTTACATAGGACCAACCTCTTTTGCCCCACCCCCAAGAACTACGGCAATAACCTAAGCAGGGATGATGTGCTGAAGACAAGGGGTGTGGCAAGTGGACCACTGAGGCACACACTCTTCCTCCTTCCTTCTTTCCACCTTCAAAGGCTCCATCCAAAGCAGGGTACTGTGTTTTAATACTTAATTATTGGAACAAGGGTACCACACCCAACACTATTCTTTATTTAGTCAGGGTATCAAGGTTTCACTAAACTTACTAACATTTAACTATAAACATAACCAGTCTTCTAAACCAGACTGCCATCTGCTGAAGCCATAAAGCACTTTCTGGATGACTTACAGTGAGGACACAAGTGGCTTGCAGACCAACCTGCTCATTTTCCAGAGACTGCACAAGGCCCACAGTCTCTGGCCAGGCTGACTGCAGCAAAAACTGCACCTGCCTCCACCAGAAGAATATGCAGCACACCAGGGAGCAAATGGAACAACACTGACAGCTGGTTCTCTCAGATTATCAACAAGAACCATAAGAAGCTAGCACAGGGCTGGCCAGAGTGCGGGAAACCCACTTACCCTTACTCTGGGGAGGCACTGAGTAAAATGAATCTAGGAGTCACAGCTCTGAAAACTTACATATTCTTTGTCTCCTGAAAAGACTTGTGTAAGAAAAGAATAAAAAATGCAAATGAGACTAAAAGAAAAAAACACTACTCAAGAGCCAGAAAACCAGCAGTGAGCTGCATGTCTCTCCTGTGCCACTAGGTCAGGCAGGCAGCTAAGTGGCAGAGGTGCAGCCAGCGCAAGCACAGCCCTGCACTCTATCTCCGGCACAGAAATAGGTAAGTACTGTCACAAACACTCAGCCGCATGAACGGTAGTCAGTCTATCTGCATTTGAACCCCAGCTCTGCCACTTTCAAGCTCTGCGATCCAGCTTCCTTGTTCACAGAAACAGGACCAAGAGTATACCTCTCATAGAGAAATCCATGAGGTGAAACCAGTTAAGTCATGGCGAACTCTAAAAGTGTGGCTATCTAATGATAGTCATTAGGAAAGCGTTAAAGAATACACTTGGAAAGAGAAGATAAATGAAGTGAGATTAAAGGCTAGTATTTGGGGATTGGAGAGATGGCTCAGTGGTTAAGAGCACTGGCTTCTCTTCCAGAGGACACAGGTTCGATTCCCAACAGTCACATGGTAGCTCATGACCGTCTGGAACTCCTGTTCGCACACACATATACACATAAGTAAATAAATTCAATTAAAAAAAAAAAACAGTATTGCTTGAGAAGTAGTTCAGCAGCTGGTCCAGCACTCTCTGAGCATGCACCAGGTCCTGGGTTCAGTCAACAGCACCACACAAACCAGATATGGGGTGCACAACTGTGGTCCCAGCACTCACTTGGGAGGGATGAAGTTCAGGAAACATCACCCTCAGCCACATACTGAGTCTGAGGCTAGCCTGGGCTGCACAAGACCCTATCTTTTTAGGAGAAAAAATAAATAAAAACAAAAATCAAACCTAAAGCAAGTGAATGGCCTGTGGAGACAGCTAATCCCAGGGTGCTGCTTTTCAGTGTACACCACAGGCAAGCCACTCAGTCTGAGTTTCTTCTCAGCCAGATATGGAGACAATTCCTACGTGCCTGCCTCACCAGGTGTGAAAATAGAGCACTCAAAACGACATGCCACTATCCTGTGCACAGACACATGAGGGGAAAATAGAAACACAGAGACTAGTATTCAGTTTTCTGGCTATTTTTATTTTGTCTCAATTAAAATGTGTAATTTTACTGGGCAGTGATGGAACGAGCACACCTTTAATCCCAGCACTTGGAAGGCAGATATAGGTGGATCCCTGTGAGTTTGAGGTCAGCCTGGTCTATAAGAGCTAGTTCCAGGACAGGCTCCAAAGCTGTCTCCAAAAACAAAAACAAACAAAAAAAGTGTAATTTAATGTAAAGAATTAATACAGCCTCTTTCATCATTGATGGTTGGCAGTTCAGCTTCCTTGTTATCTGAAGTAGACTGATTAGTAGTGATCTTGACAGCCCTGTGGTGCCTATGAGAAAGAAAATGTGGGTGCTGCGACCTGCCGGAGGGCTGTCAGAACCTGCTCCATGGCCTTCAGTATAGCCAGCTTCCTTCCTAAAAGCCTCCAACTACTCATCACTACAACATGGCCACACAAAAGATCTTCTGAACGCTGACGGAATTAAATCTTGAGAGTGAGAAACAACACAGCCCTGGAGCTGTTCCTCGGGAAACACCCCTAATGACTCACTGTGACAACCTCAGGCCACCATTTATTTCATGCCCCTATGGAATCAGCATGGCCCTTGTGAGTGATGGGGCTTTCACAGCCAGGGCAGGAACAATGACTGAGAGCATGTGCAACCTGGCAGCTTACATTCCTCCCCTCTTCAAGTGACTGCCAAGTGCACAGGGCTCAGACCCCATACATGTTGAAGATGAGGGGCGGATGTTCAGGAGACTGACCCACATCAGCAGGTACCTGGGCAGCTCTCTCAGGTCAAATCTCTCAGCCAACTATAATAACCTTCTAGGTCTGACCACTCAGCTTCATTTCTTTTGTGGTACAGGGGAATAAACAGCTTTGTGCATGCTAGGCCACTGTGTTAGAGCCCTAACTCAAGACCCCCCCCCCCCCCCCCCCCCGCTTTTTTAAGCTAGGACTCACAGTATAATCCTGGCTGGCCTGAAACTTGCCCTGTAGATCAGGTTGGTCTCAAACTCAGAAATCCATCTATTTCTACCACCCAAGTGCTAGAATAAAAGGCATGAGCTGCCATGGGCAGCAACCCTTCAGATTCTTAAGAACTTACTGCTGTATTTAAGGGTTTCTGAGGACTATTACATCAAAAATAAAGGCTTGTCCTTTAGAGTAGATTTACTTTGTACATTTTTTAACGTTTGCTGGATAAGAAAGCAAAAAGGCAGGCTGGGTAGATGGCTCAGTAGTTAGGAGCACCCAGCTCTTCCAGAGAGCCTAAATTCCATTCCCAGAACCCATAGAGAGTGGCTTACAACACCTGTGTAACTCCTGGCCTCCACAAGCACCAACACACAACACATTCACAGAGGCACACACATAAAAGCAACAAAATAACTTAAAAATCAAAGCACGTCTACAATTGTGCTTAATCAAGGTTCAGTCAATTCAGCAGTCAGCCAGATTTGTTCCAGTTTAGTTGCAAATGCCTTGGAGGTGTGTGGGTTAGGTCAGGGAGGTATGCACACACACAAATATGGCGACAAGGATTATTCCAGTGGATTTTAGAAGAAACAGTAATCTCAACTATTATTCTTGGGTCCCTGCCCTAGCCACGCCCACTCCCATAACCTCTGACCCGCCCATCGCCATCTTGGGACCCCTCTCTCTCTTTCTGCTTCCTTGGCGTGCGCACGCATTTTCTCTGTCTCTCTCTTCTTTTATCGCTCCTCTCTCCTTTTATCTCTTTTCTCTGTCTTTCTTTCTCCCCCTTCCTTAATAAATACTTATGGCTATTTCCTGTGTTTACGTGTCTGTTACCTGCCGCCACCATGGGCCAAGGAAGCGTGCCCTCCTGTAGCCGCCCTCATGGCGGGCTCCCTCGCCAGCCCGCCCGGGACCGTTTGTAGCCTCTCTCTCATCGTTTTTTAAGAATAACACCAACATTATAAATAAACCTCAAACATGTCCTAAATTTATTTATTACTATCTCCAAGTTACATAGGGTGAGAAGGAAATAAAACGTACAAGAAAAAGTATCCCCCTGCCAGACTCAGACCTTTTAGGCAACAAAAAAGCAGGATGTTCTGTGCTGTAACTGGCTGCCCTATGTCCAAGTAAACAGCAGGGCTGGGGAGATGGATGGTGTCCACTCCCAGGGAGTACTGGAAACTGCCTAGGAGACTGCTTTCCACTCCCAGGTTAAATGGTTTCTCCACAGCCCTACAGCTCTGACAGAGGTACTAGGATGGACTCTAGAATGTCCCATTGACCCAAGCATAGCCTCTGAGCACATCAAGAGGAGCAGGGGGCCAGCCCAGTAAAGGCCCTGTCAGCCTGCACCCCAGCTCCAGGACCTGAATGCTGGAGAGAGAAGCTACTCCAGGAGGTTATCCTCTGACCTCCACACATGCACTATGAACACGTGACCCCACACACAAAAGAAATAAATAAAATGTAGTAATGAAAAGGGGGCAGGGGACTGCTGAGATGGCTCGGCAGGTAGAGTGTCTGCTGCCGAGGCTGATCCCCTGAGTTTGATCCACATGGAGGAAGGAAAAGATGGACACCCTTGGGTAGCCTTCTGACCCCACCACACATACTTCTACTAATAAAATAAAAACTTTAAGAGGAAGTCAGAAAAGCAGCACCATGCTGAACCCAGGAGAATTTACAGCAGGAAGACAAAACTGTTTACAGAAAACTGAAGAAGGCGGAGCAGAGAGAAAAGAGCCTCTGTAAAAAGGGTTCAAATCCAAGGCAAGGGACAGCTTACACCACTACTCTCTTTAAATGTAGGTGTGAGCAAGGGAGAGGTTCTGGCAACTAAGAATGCCGGGCATGGTGGAGCACACCTTTAATCCCAGCACTCAGGAAGCGGTGGTAGCAAAGCTCTTTGAGTTAGAGGCCAACCTGGATTACTGGTAAAATCTTGTTTGTTTAGCTATTAGTGGGTGCTGTAAGAAGGCACAATCATCTACTTACCCAGCAAAGGTACTTTGTTTTGCAGCAATTCACAGTAGCTTGTGGTGAGAATCCCGACAGGATTGCTAGGAATGAAGCGTCCTTCTTTTACTAACCGCTCACATGTTCGCATTAAAGTCCCTGAGAACTGAGATGGGTCCACGCCATAGTCTCTCCATCCTCCAACACCATCTGCAACTCCTGAGGAAGAAAAAAGTGCTCTTAAAACCATTGCCATTGACTGAGAACATAGCTCGGTGGCAGAGCTCCTACCTTGGATGCACAAGGCCCTAAATTCAGTCCCTAGTACTGCCAAAAACAGCCAGACACCACTGCTACCAACTTCCCAGCAACCCTTACTCCACCTCTCTCTCACACACAGCTGCAGCCTTACTCAGGAGCACCACTGCACAAACTAACACCTCTGTTCAACACCCTCTATCATTTGGTCTGCTTATCATTTGGTCTTTCATATATTCATGAACAGCTGGATGTGGGGGTGCACACCTTTAAACCCAGCAAAGGCAGGTGGATCTCTGTGAGTGTGAGGCCATCCTGATCTACATAGTGAGTTTCAGGGCAGCCAGGGCTACAAAACAGAGACCCTTTTTTAAAAAACAAAACCAACAGCAAGTAAGATATTCATGAATAATCTTAAACTACCAAAGAGCACATTGTCTATTGGCTAAGACATAAAGTTTACCAAAATTATTATATATATTATACAGAAGTAATGGAGTTATTAATATTACTGGTTTTGTAAGAAAGAGTGAAAATTAATTTTAAAAAGATTTATGTGAGTGTTTTGCCAGCATCACGTGCATGCTGCCTATAAGAGGGCAGAAGAGGTCATCAGGTCTTCTGTTGAGCTACTATGTGGGCGCTGGGAACCGAACCCAGGTCATATGCAAGAGACGCTAGTGCTCTCAACTACTGAGCCATCTCTCAAGTCTCTGGTTTCTACTTTTGGTTTTTTTGAGACAAGGTTTCTCTGTGTAACAGTCCTAGCTTCCTGGAACGGCTCTGTAGACCAGGCTGGCCTTGGTCACAGAGATCTGCTATCTCTGCCTCTGGATGCTGGGATTAAAGGTGTGCGCCACTACCACCCAGCTTGGCCTTTTCTTTGAGTAGCAATGTTAATGATAACATTGGGCCAGAGCTGGCAATCAGACAAGGAACAAAAGCAGAGCCAGAACAAATGTTCATGCACACATAACCAAACCCTAGAAGCAAGAAATACACACATAAATAATGCTACATCAAAAAATAAAGAAAATGGAAACCACATTCCAGCCTTTTCCTCTTCCTGCAGGAAAACAAAACAAAACAAAACAAAACAAAAAAAAAACCAAAACAAGCCCTGTACAGGGCTAGCTGGCCAGACCATGAGTACTCAGGGAACTCTGGAGACAAGCTGATCCACACTGAGTTGTCCTATGAGTGGGCTCTGAAACCTTAGTATGAACAAGGGAAAATGTTCTCATTACTTTATACTGACCAGATCCTCCAATAGTATTTTGGGAGCCAGGCCGGGTAGTACAGGCCTATAATTCCAGCTACTCAGGAAGACTGTAAGTGCAGGTCAGGCTGGGCAATGTAGTGATTCTGTTTCAAAATAGGAAGTCAAAAGTGGGCTGGGCTATAGCTCACTCACAAGACCCTGAACTCAACACCTAGTACTTTGTACAAATAACAATCTGGGTAGAATTCACTAAAGAGAATGCACTATTGAAACTGATTTCACTTTCTCTTAGGACAGTTAAAAATCACATATGTGGGTCACATTATATTTATTTCTACTGGATGATACTAATGTGGACTTCCACAGGTGCAGGGGGCTGCCAGTGAGCACAGTCTTCTCAGTGCTCCTATCAGCAACAGGAGACTAATGTTCCGTCAATAGAACCTGAACATTAATACTGTACCATCTCTCATCTCACCCCTTGCAAAACAACACACTTCTTGCTCTTTCCAAAGTTAAAATCAATTTCTGCCTACTGGCATTAAAGAAACAGAAAAATGTCAGACAAATACACATTATTAAGGCTTTAAATGGCTGTTCTGGAAGGAGTTGTAAAAAAATACTAACAACAGTTGTTCCAGAAAGAATGTCTGGGGGTGCTGAGGGTACAGTTCAATGGGAAGAGCACCTGCTTAGCATGTGTGAAACACTGGGTTCAATCCCAGAACCACAAAAATTAACATTATACCATTTGATATTATTTGAATTTTATCTTTAACAAAGCATGTGCCATGGCTTTATCTTATTATGTGTTCATATGTGTGTGCATATGTCTGTGAAGACCAGAGGTCAACAACTTTCCACCTTATCATCATCATACCAATGTATTAGTGTAGAAAGGTGTGCCTTAGTACCCATGTAGAGGTCAAGGAACAAACTCATTAGGCTGGTTTTCTCCATCCACCTTATGTGGCTGCTGGGACTCAAACACGGGTCACCAGGCTTGCACAGAAAGCACCTTTCTTGACCTGCTGAATCACCTTGCAGGCCCTCACCTTATTTTTTGAGATAGTATGTCTCACTGAATCTTGATCTCACTGACTCAGCTGAAGTGTCTGGCCTGAAAGGCCCAAAGAATCCTTCTAGCACCTGTTCCCAGCACTGGAGCACTGGATTATAGTGCACACTACATTAGAGTTTATGTGGGTGCTGCCAATCAAATGCAGGTCTTCATGCTTACACAGTGCATACTTTATCAACAGAGTCATCTCCCTAGTTCCCAAGATTTTACTTTTAAATTTAAGGGGGAGCGGCAAACAAGATGGCTGAGCTGATAATGGCTGGGCAGAATTTGAACCTAGGGACTGACAGGTAAGGAGAGAAAACTGTTGCAAGTTATCCTTTGACCTCCACATGTACATGCTGTGGCATACACATTTCCAAAAATACACACACAAATAAATAAATGAACTAATAAATAAACATTTTTAAAAAGTCAAGCATGATAGCAATAGCACATACCCATAAACCCAGCATTTGAGAAGTGAGAAACCAAGAATTCAAGGCCAACTTTGCTTGGACAGTGAGCTTGAGGTCTGTCTGGGCTAGACACACACACACGAAGAAATGGGTAGGCTTTTTATTTCTTTCATATTTAATTATTTATTTATATTGTAAGGCTCAAGTACTCTATCATCTAGCTACATCCCTGGCCCAAATCCAACACTTTCTGAGTATGAAACACAGTCCCCCACTTCCCAATAAAACATTTACATTTTTGTACATTTAACTTTCACAGGCATCCTTAAAAAACATACTTGGACAAAACTGATAGATACAGGAAACTCTCTGGTAGCAGTGGTTGTCAACAGAGACAAAACACATCCAAGAAAGTAAAAGGAGGCAGAAGGAAGACCACAGCAGCAACTCCAAACCAGCTGATAGTATGCTAGAAGCCTGGCATCTGTTTCAAAATAACTGGGGTTGGAGCTACAGGCAATGGAGGAGAGAGAAGTCAAGCCTGGTCATGAATTGTTGATGAAGTTGAATGAGAATTGCACTCACCTCTACCTTGATATACCGGAAGATTTCCACATCATCAAGATTAAGTAAAATAATAGCAACAGTAACAAAGCTAAAGAAAAGCCGCCCTTGTGCCTGCTACATGGAAGTCTGGTTCAGCATGAGCTGCCGCCCCAGTGAGAATCCATGAACTTAGCATCTGGAGCCACAAGACACTCCTCACAGGAGCCAATGGCACATTTTATTACCCTGATCTTCAAGCAGGCATGCATTGAGAAGGACAGAGAAAAGAAGAATGCTTACTGAAATACTTCTGAGGAATTCTTGCTTCACAAGGTTTAAATGTAACAATTTATGATAAAACACAGAATCCGAGATTACAGTCCCAGGCACACCATCTGATGATGAATCATGCATTCTCTACTGCCTGCTCAGGGAAAGAATTTTTCTTAACCAGTCTCTGGTCCAACAACCACAATTAGCTGAAAATACACACCAGAAGCTGAGTGACTGGACAGCCCTTCCACAGCAGACAGGCCTCTCCTGGAGCAGCACAATCTCCTAGGCACCTGTTCACCTTTCACAGACAAGTATCCCAGGCAAAATGCCACAGGCTCAATCTCTTGAGGGAAAAAAGAAACTCAAACAGCGCTTCCAATTTCCAATAAAACAAGGAGGGGGGAGCCTTAGTTTACACCTGCAATTCACTCAGATCTAGAAGGGGAAGAGGTGGGTGCAGGGCCAGAATGACCTGCACCACATGTGTATTTGAAACTTCAGACCACAAAGAGAAGGTGAACCATGCCTGAAATAAAGTAGCTATTTAGAAATGCATATATAAAAGGCAAAACCCCAAAACTGTGACCTGGAAAAATTCCTGAAGACCACTAGAGATTTCAGCACTGTATTTCAAAAAGCGGCAGCCGCGGTCAGTGTGTGACAGCCCAGTGAACCTGCACTAGAAATCATGACTGGGGTCCTAGCATGAATGGGGAATGTTTATAGGCCTTCTTTAAAAGTGGCATCCGGCTGCCTCTAGAGGATCCTCTAATTTTCAAAGGCAGAGAAGGACATGGGAAGGGACCTGTCTCACAGGGAGTTGATCCTCCATGTGACTACCGAGTGTGCAGACATCTGCTTGCTTTGAAATGTAACAGTCCGGACTATAAGGACACTGTACAGGGCTGGAGAGATGGCTCAGAGGTTAAGAGCACTGGCTGCTCTTCCAGAAGTCCTGAGTTCAATTCCCAGCAACCACATGGTGGCTCACAACCATCTATGAGACCTGGTGTCCTCTTCTGGTGGGCAGGCATACATGCAGACAGAACATTGCATACATAATAAATAAATAATTAAAATGTTGAAAATTAAAGATATTGCTTTAAAAAAACACTGTACAGCGGCCTTAGGGGTTTGCTACAAAGCACTAGAAATTTGCTACAGAAATATTTTAAGTCTAATGTGTTAATTAAATATATTAAATAAAATTAACTATTATATTGGTCTAAATTTTATTAATTTTGAAGGGGGGGAAGGACATGGGCTTGCCAAAGTATATGTATGTCAGTCAAATAATAAGATGTGGAAGTCTGTGTTTTCCTTCCCCAACATGTGTCCCAGGGATCATGCCATTATTCATGGTGGTCGGTACCTTTGCCCTCTGAGCCATCTTGATGGCTCTCTATCTCCACTCCCCCCCCCCCAAAGCCTGATCATTTACTTGTGACTCAAAGACTTATTCAGGAAGGATAGCCTCCATCTCTTGGTAATCTGTTCTTGGTATTTTCTTTGGCTTCCTTCGTTTTCTTGATCAAAAATTTAGCATCTTCTGCAGCCTCCTTATTTTTCTATGTGTGTTGTTTCTTCAGAGCAATGTCAGCATCTGTGTTACAGGACACATGGAGGAACAACACAGTAGAGCTTGGCTGCACTGGTCCTGGGCCTCTCACTTTCCTTGTTTAAGGGCTTCTGACAAGATATCCGTGGACATCGTCTCCTTTAGAGAGGGAAAAGCTTTCGGATTCTGCTGCTTTTTGGGGACCACAACCACCAAGGCACAGTAGTATGTGTCAGTTCAGGAATATTCTACCCCCCCCCTTTTTTTTACAGTAACCAAGATGAGAACACTTAGAATGGCATCCATAATGCATCCTGAACAGACTTGCGCTTCTGCCCTCCAGTTCTCCTCAGTAGTTAACAGGAATGCCTCTAATTCAACAGAAAGAGCACTCTGCCCTGGGTCAAGACTTCATGGGAAAACCCATGTATCAACAGGTTTTTGGGGTTTTGTTTGTTTAAGACAGGGTCTCTCTATGTAGTCCCAGATGTCCTAGAACTTGCTATGTAGGCCAGTGCACAGCTAGAATAATGTGGAGATGCCAGTGTAAGATTCTCATTTCACCTGGGATGTGTGCTGAACCCCAGGTCAGCAGGCATCTGTGTGGATGTGTCTACATAAAGTTAGGCACTGAGGTGGATGAGATCTGACACCACAGTGGTGGGTCAGAGTAAACAGGAAGGGGTTGCGAGGTGTGTACTCAAAGTACTTCTATTTTAGGAATCCTGAGAATCCTGGCCAAACAGCTCACCTGTGGGCTGTATCTTACTTTAGGTAACAAATGACAATCATGACCTACTGAATTCAAGGGACTATTATGTATCCAGTCTGTACTTAATATCTATCAGCAAAGAAAGGCTGAGAAGATAGGCTGAGTTATAGCGAAAATGGTCTTTAATGCTACCTGAAGAGTTGCCATGGAATTTAGAAGCTGCCTTTAATTCACTGTAATCATCTTATGTCTCCAGTAGTAATGTTCACTGAGCACACAGCTAGCTCAAGTGTTTCCTTTGACCCCAAATCCAATTACAACTATTATTAGATGAAGATAATGTCTACGTATCAGAACAGCTGAGCAAAAGTCTGAGAAGAGACTACAGAGCACAGAAAGTCCTCTAGTTACACCACTATGTCCTGAGTTGAAATGACCAACCAACTACAAACTACTTATGGCTTTAAACTTGTGTTTGGCTTGAGACAGGGTCTCTCTGTACCTGAGGTTGGCCTTGAAAGTAAAGCAACCCTCCTCTTTCTGGTCAGACCTCTTGAGTGCCAGAAACTACAGGCAAGAGCCACTTATAAGACCTAGACCTTGGGGTTGGAGAGAAGGTCCAGCTGTTAAGAGCACTGGCTGCTCTTCCAGAGGACCCAGGTTCAATCCCCAGCAACCACATGGTGGCTCACAACCACACAACCATCTCTAATGAGATCTGGTGCCTCCTTCTTGCTTGACAGACAGAACACTGAATAATAAATAAATAAATCTTAGAGGGGGGGAGGGAGGGAGGGAGGGGAAAGACCCAGATCTTAGAAGTTTTCAAAAGCATAGTGTTGGAGATGGAAAGATGGCTCTGTGGTTAAAAACACTGACTGCTCTTGCAGAGGACCTGGGTTCAACTTCTGGCACCCACATGGCAGCTCACAACGATGTGATTCCAGTTCCAGGGAATCCAATACCCTCATAAGAACATACATTCAGGCAAAAACACCAATGCACATAAAATAAAGTCTTCCATACACTGTTTTCCTAAAGTGGAGAAATAAAAACTAAGCAAGCAGCAAAGCCAATTCTGCCGACCGACCTCTCATTATCTAAAGGTGTCCACTGTGAGCACTCCTTTCTTGGAGCCCCTCCCACTCCCAGGAGTTCTTTCTCCCCTTTCCTTATCAAATCGTTCTTTGTTCTGCTCTAATTAATTGCTTTTATAAGTAGAATTCTAAGCAATAATTTTCATTTCTTAAAATTACCATGCTTCTATCTTTGCCACAGTTACAACCATATAAAAATAGAGCTGGAGGGCTGGGATGGAGCACAGCTGCACAATGTAAGTTCCACATGCCTGTGCCCTCAGCACCACAGAGAGGCAAAGATTTTCTTTATTGTAAAATAATCACTCAGTTTTTCATCTTTAATTTCATATAACAGTTTTATTCTGAGCAAAAGTCCAAGGAAGATAGGTTTGATAAATAAACTCAAATTGTGGAACTTTAAAATCCTATCTCTCCAGCTGCACATGGCTACCTAACTGTGAAGCTGCAGAAGGCAGACAGACCCTGGGTAGGCTCCTAAGCTAAGCTGCCATTAGTGAAGTTTCTCCAACAGTGACCCACACTCCCAGCCATGGCAGGTGCATGTTGTGTTTTTTTTAAGATGTCCATGTTTGTATGAGTGTGTGTGTGTGTGTGTGTGTGTGTATGCGCACACACATGCACCAGTGCCACATGAGTGTAGGTACCTGAGGAGTCCAGAAGAGGGTATCAGAATCCCTTGGAGTTATAGTTGGTGGTGAGCCACTCAATACTGGGGCAGGTAACCAAGCTTGGGCCCTCTGAAAGAGTGAAACACTTGCCAGGCAGTGGTGGCACACACCTTTAATCCCAGCACTCGGAAGGCAGAGGCAGGCGGGTCTCTGTAAACTTAAGACCAGCCTGGTCTACACAGAGAAACCCTGTCTTGGAAAAACAAAAAACAAACAAAAAGAGCGCTACGCTCTCTTAAGCATGGAGCTTCTGACATTCCCTCTCACATGCAACTCTAGACTGACCTGCGGTTATTTATAAGGTCATTCTGGACCACAACACCTAGAGAATACTAAATCCCAGTTCTGATATAAACACCAGTGAAGGAGACATGGCCATTCTTCTTCATCACAACACATTTAATACAGGAGATGACAAAACTGGAAAAATTATGTAGCATCACCCTTCAGAGGGTGGCTCACTGACATGGGCTCCTCAAACTCCATAGAAGCAAGTTGCTTCTCCTGGATTGGTTTTCTCATGTGACTTGGACATGAGTGCTACTAATGAAGGGGAACTCCTGCGTGATGAACTAAGCCCCTAGCTGAGGAGCTTTCCGCAGGAGCTGCTCACAAGCAGGGTGCATCTACTGAGACAGCACTTAGCATGGCTTCTTCAAGTGCTACAGCACTTGTATAGAGACCAAGGCTCTCATCCGAGCCACTGCTCTCCTGCAACGCTGACAGGACACCACAACACAAAGACTACGGTCAGAAGGAAATGAGATAGACAGAAGCACATAGTTGGTTCTGTGTCAACAGGAACAGGTCATATTTACAGCAACATTTCTGTAGCTTCAACTATTAGGGCATTGGGGAATACTCCCCTGTGACTCAGGACTGGGAAATGTGTCTGCAAAAGGTTATCCCAAAGGGAATGAAAAAGAGCAAGATTACTTTAAAAAAAAATATATATATATATGCACACACACACACACATATAGTCAACCATCAAGCTGCTCACAATGTGATTGCTTTGACGAACAGTCCTCAGTTCTCTAGAGGAGAAATTACAGGGATTACAATGTTCTGCCTGCCTCAACAAGCCAGGAATTCCCTCTGCACTGAGATTCCCCAAAGCAACCACTCTGCGTTAATCACAACGAAACCTGTGTCTTTTGCCTCCAGAGACTGGGCCTCCATCAAGCTCTTTAGATCTCTAAGCAGAACAGGTAAGATCAAGCTGAAAGGTAGAAAGAAAGGGTCGATCCTGTGAGAAAATAGGCTGCCCAGGGAAATGGGCAACAAGCAAAAAGATTCAGGCAAGAACCAATGGTCTACTTTAGGTTTCAGAATTTGGGAAAACAAAAAAACAAACAAAATAGCCACCTATTTCTTGTTAGCTCAGTAAACATGAGACTACTTTGTAATCTCTCTCTCTCTCTCTCTCTCTCTCTCTCTCTCTCTCTCTCTCTCACACACACACACACACACACACACACACCTACCTTTCTTCATTATTTTGGTCAGCTACTTTGTTTTTAAAAGCAGTAAAAAGTGCTGAAAAGAGGGTTAGGAAGCAAGAGTGTGAAGACAAACTAGAAATAACTTCTGCGCACATATGTGTGTGTGTGTGCATGTGTATGTGTGTGTGCGTGTGCATGTGTACATGCAAGAGGCTAACGTAGTACACCACGTCTCAAGAAATAAGATGGAGAATAATAGTTCCTCTTATTTCTTGAGACATGGTCTCAACTTTAGCTCATTACAACCTATAACTCAAGCTCCAAGGGGATCTCACTTCTCTGGTCTCAGAGGGGGCACCCTTACTATATCATGCACATCCTCATTCTCTCTCTGTCTCTGTCTCTCTTTCTCTCTCACACACATACAGACAAATAATAAAAATAAAACAAAAAAAGAAGAAAAATGAAAATAAAGAAACAAAGAAAGAAAGAAAGAAAGAAAGAAAGAAAGAAAGAAAGAAAGAAAGAAAGAAAGGAAGAAAGAAAGAAGAATAGAAAAAGAAAAGAGCAGCTGGGTGTGGTGGCACATGCCTTTAATCCCGGTTCTTGGGAGGCAGAGATAGTTGGGATCTCTGTGAGGCCAGACCTGAAGGCCAGGTCTACATAGAAAGTTTCAGGATAACCAGGGATACATTTAAAAAAAAAAAAAAAAAAAAAAAAAGGCAAAGATTTACTGGGAAATGATCTACTCTGGCTCAAGTGCCAACTACAGCTTGGGGAACGGGTAACCTCCAGAGTTGGTAAAAAATCATTGACCAGATTTCCTCCACAAACTTCAGAGCTGAAGGCTGTCTCTCCGAAGCCACTTCATTCTTTTCTGGCCTGCACCACAATCTTCTCTAATGCGAAGTGCTGTGAGCAACAATCTCGGAACTAGAGGAAGCATATGTTCAGAGTGGAGGGCCTCTGGAAGAGCTGTCCATTGGTTACTTTTCTGGGTGGCATGTATCTACCTGCACTAGCCCCTTAGGCAGAGAGAAGGGTTTTCCTTCTCTTTTTAATTGGTAAGATTAGATCTAGACCACTGGCCCTTAATAAGTGAACCCTTACCTCCTCCCAACCCTGTACATCAAAGTCTGGCAGGCTGGCCCTAATGCTCAATCAATCCTCCCGCCTCACCTGTCCAACTCAACAACAGAAAACAGAACACCTCACAAAACCATGTATGTTTAACCTGATTCCAGTATCTCCTGTAAAATGAAGAGCGGGGCTTGACCAGAACAGCATCCCCTGGGTGAGGCTGAACACCCAGGCAGGCAGCCCTTGTAGAGCTGCCCTCAAAGCATCCTTCTCCAATGGCTGGCCATGTGCAGGGCGGCCCAACTCCAACATGCATCCATTTCATTGTTGCAGTAAGTGAGCACCTCAGAGCAGCCAGGAAGTGAGTCAGTTCTTCTTCTTCTTCTTCTTCTTCTTCTTCTTCTTCTTCTTCTTCTTCTTCTTCTTCTTCTTCTTCTTCTTCTTCTTCTTCTCCTTCTCCTTCTCCTTCTCCTTCTCCTTCTCCTTCTCCTTCTCCTCCTTCTCCTTCTTCGTATGGTTTTCTTTTTAAGATCTTCATTTTATTTATCTGTATATGTGTCTCTATGTATACTACATGTATGCAGGTACCTTCAGATGCCAAAACAGGGGGTAGGATCTTCTAGAGCTGGAGTTACAAGCAGCTGTGAGCTAATGTGGGTGCTAAAAACAGAACGCAGAACTCAGATCCTCTACAAAAGCAGTGAAGTGCTCTTAAACACTGAATTGTCTGGGCTGGATAGTTTGATGTCAACTTGACACAAGCTAAAACCATCTGAGAAGAGCGGTTGTCAATTAAGAAAATGTCTCCACAGAAAGAAGCCTGACATGGGATGGGTGAAGATACACTTTTCATTTCTTTCTTTCTTTCTTTCTTTCTTTCTTTCTTTCTTTCTTTCTTTTTTTTTTTTTTTTTTTGTGGTGGTTTTTCAAGACAGAGTTTCTTTGTGTGTACCAGACTAGCCTCAAACTTACAGAGATCTGCCTGTCTCTGCTTCCAGCATGCTAGGATTAGAGGCGAAGTTAACCTGGGCTACATGATCCTGCCTCAAAAAGCAAAACTAAAACAAAATCCTGAACAGATTATGATCTAACGGAAGGTATGGGAAAGCGTCTAAAATGAACCTGAAGGATGGAACCCTGAGTTAGAAAGATGCTGAGGAGTTCCCTGCCATTTTCACCCAGTGATAAACTAAAGCACAAGTCAGAGAAGCTCAGGGAGAGAGTCCCATGTGCAGAAACTTGGCCTCTAGGTAAATGCCTACTGCACCCATGCCAAGAACCTCTCACTATTAGTCAGCCCAATAATGCAGCACAGGAGCCAGGCACTCAGGAGATTCCCCTGGAGGGAAGGCAGATCTGCTGCCACCAAAGCCAACACAAGGCTCTTATTTGTCTCAATCAAGAGCTTTGTCCTAGTAGCTTAGGCAGAGCTGACACCTGCACAGTACTGAGATTTAGCAAAAACCAACTCCATAAAAGAAGTTACCATCGGTCTCCTGTAAGTGACAGTGGGGCCAAGGTAGGCTCTGAGAGAGCTCTGAGAAACTCCAGCTAAAATTTAGTCCAGAACCAGCCTCACCCACTTCATTCATAGGAGAAGTCTCCTACCCTGGCTGTCCAAAGTCAGCAGGGAACTCCACTGTCTTGCTTGTCAGAACGCAGGCTCACAGTGTGTACTGCTCACAACTAGCTCTGTGAGAAAAGCCAGCTTCTGGATATTAGGGTGCACACATGTAATCTCAGCACTTGGGGAGGAAGAAGGCAGAAAAATCTTGCATTCAAGGTTGTTCTTGGTTTCATAAAGAGTTCAAGGTCAGCCTGAGATATGTCAGGTCTTGTCTCAAACAAACACATCAACACAAGTGGGGATGACTGTAGCGCAGAGGCAGAGCACTGTGAAGCACGGCAAGGCTTGGGGCCCTAGAACAGCCAAAAGGGAAGATGATTTTAAAAAGAAACAACTGGAACTGGAAGTGACGCTCAGTGGTTAAGAGCACTTGGCTACTCTTCCAGAGGACCAGGTCTGATCCCCAGCATCCACATGGTGGCTCACAACCATCTATTACTCCAGACCCAGAAGATCCAATACCTTTTTCTGGCCTATGTGGGCACCAGGTACAGACATACACACAGGCGAAATACCCTTGCACATAAAGTAGTAATAAAGATTTAAAAAAAAAAAAAAAAGGAGCCAGCGATGAGCAGCACAGAGGCCAGCACAGTCTACAGCAACCAGGGGAGTGTTTGGACTTTGTTGAGCTTTTCTGATTTTTGTAAGCCACCAGCTCTCCAGACACTGGTCTGTGGTCACAACCAAAAGACAATGTTCACTTACAGATAATGTATAAAAATGAGTGAGCAGATCATTTGGTTCTCCAGTCAACTCCCCATGCTTGTCATTCAATAGCTCATTAAAAATTCAACAGTGACATTTACAAGTACTAAGGAAGAAGCATTTATTTGTCTGCAAAGAGTACAATGAACAAAACGGTGCACCTACACTTCGAAGAAATGGACTGGCTTTTCTCCAGAAGCAACTTCATTTAACAAGTGTCTCTGGCACATGTTGTCTACTGTGTAGGGCTTGTTTTAAATGGGAATTTTAGACGATGAGCAATATACAAAGGGCTAACCATTTTCTTCAGTCACTTTCATAACTTCAATGAATGCTAACATCATCTCACAGACCCTCCCCCTCTGTGTCTGGCCAACACCTGGCCCAGCAGTTCCTAAGCCTTAATGCAGGCTGAGATGTCCCTCACAGCCCTGACCCCCTTTCTATGCCTGCACAGCATAGGTGACTCTCACAGGTGTTGCTGTTCCAGGACTCAGCATTCCACAAGCCCAGAGATCCCGCCTCCAAAGGTCACTAAGCAATCCCACTTTTCATTCCCAAACTTGGCCATTCCCCTTGCACATCCCAGCCTGTCACAAGCAGCCTTTAGCATGCACTTCCAGAGTAGAAACCTTGAGAATCTGCTGGGTGCCAACCCAGCTCCCTTCTATTCCTTCCTCCTCGGTGTCCTGTGTCACTAACTTCTGCTGATTCTGTCTGCACCGCCAGGAGCCCACCCAGCTCCTTCCAACTGTCCTGGATACAGCCCTTTGGAGCTCAGCTTTTTCAGCAGCTCCTACCTATTCTATTCCAAAGCATCCATCTGTTGTTCCCACACTGCCATACCCATGTAGCCCTGTAAACAAAATCCTTCCATGCACAGGCCATCCTTACTTGCTTGTATATATAAAAGCATTATTTTTTTTTCTTTGCATTGGTGTTTTGCCTACATGTGCATCTGTGTAAGGGTGTTGAATCCCCTGGAACTGGAATCAGAGAGAGTTGTGAGCTGCCACGTGGGTGCTGGGAATTGGACCTGGATCCTCTGGAAGACCAGCCAGCGCTCTAAACTGCTGAGACATCTTCCCAGCCCAGTAAAAGCATTCTTTTCAACATAATGCTGCTTGCCTCTGGAGTGAGGAGCTTCACAACCAGGAGAAAAGGGGAGGAGCTGATTCCAGGCTTCCAAAGCATACTGGCACAGTATGAAACTGTTTAGAAACTCCTCAGACGGCAAGAGGCGAACAAACCTAGTCATCCTGTTTCACATACAGCTTCATATTTATTTACTGCAGGAACTACTTTGGAGGCAAAGGCTTTGTTTTTAGCTCCCAACAAGTATCCCTTGCGCTTGTCACATAGTCATATTTTCAGAGAAGTGTCAACAACTCAGAAGAGTAAAAAATGACTTGACTTAGCTAAAATGCTGAACAGCTTTTCTCCACTAAGAGAACATGGGTCAATCAGTTTTGAATTTGAAATCACACATCACCAAAAAAGACACAGTACCCTGTGAGAGGTGCATCCCTGGTGAGACCTCATTTCAAAGGGAACCTCTGAGACCTATTACCCAGTAGTGGCCAAAGCTCAAGTCCAGGTTTTAGGGAACAGCTCAAGCCTGACCCGGAGCTGCTGTCCAAACACTGAAGTGAAAACACAAGCGCTTTTCTGTTTGCCTCATTCAGAGCAGCCAACCTTCAGCAGCTACCTCAAATGATGATGTGCAGAAATGATTCTGGGAAGTCAGAAAACGAAAACATGCTAGGTGATGGTAGCCTCGAAAAGTCAAAACAAGCAGTCAACAAAACAGTCTGTACATTCCTCGACCCACTACAACCTATTCTGTAGGAAGCCACTTTTGTGGACTCTGGCAAAGCTGCAGTCTTTTGGCAGTCCTTGGGATTCACACCAAGAACAGATAGAAATTGTGGAGAGCCTGGTATATACATATATATTAAGTGTAACACCTTCCAGACTGACATGAAGCTTACTGGAGAAAGTATCCTCAGCACCTGGATGAGCATCAAACATGCAATCTTTCTGGAAGGTTCCCAGGTGCTATGTGCACAGACCCTTGCACTACTGGCCTGCTGCAGAGTTCCTCAAGGAGTAAGCTCTTAGGAGCTATTCCAATGCAAAGAGAGGCTCACCTCACTGTCACTTTACAACAGGACAATAGGTACAACCTAAATAACTGAAAGTTGAAGGCCAATTCAGTAAGTTCTAGCGCATAAGGCAGGAAATGTGATGAACTTTGCTCGTCAGTATAGAAACATCCACATTAAATCACAGCTAACAACACTGCTCAAAAGGGTATACACACTTATATGTACAAAGGCCAGAGGACATCACGCTGATTACAGTCAAGGTATATGCTAAAGGTGTTTTACGCAGGAGTCTTCTGAGCAGGTGTTATTTTACAAGCACAAAACAGAAACACTCATTTCAAAGCACTTATCAGTGCAACTGAGCCCTAGGTTCAGTCTTTAACACTAACTGTACTGAACCTCCTTGATTTGTCAGCTTTACAGACGAACCATAGAAGGAGACGGGTTAGTGCAGCTGTCTGGAGCTGTGCACATTTCAAAAGAGCAAGGGAAGTGATCTGCCATCTCCAGTGCTGCTTTGAGGAGAGGCGGCAGACTCCGAAGTCAGATGTGAAAAAGACACAAGTGACAAAGTGAGGTCTTCCTTCACTCCTCACACAAAAGGACCTGTTTCCTCCTCCAGTGCACCACCAAATCCTGCTTGGGATCTTATGGAAGCACTCAGCACCTCTTTTAGTAAATCAAAAGGCCAGCTCAAGTCCAAGTGACTAGTGTCTTGCCTGTCATCAGTGCTGTGACCTCTTCAGCCTTTGCGAAGGCTCTGGACTTATGATTGACTTTATAACTTTAGCAACAGTGAGGACATGAAGCTCACACTCATAAATGCTCCTAACAGCAGCAGTGCCCTACATGCCACACATCACTTCTCAAAATGATGGGACATTAACACAGATTTTAAAAGATAAACTCACCCAACTTCTTCAGAAATAAAATACCGTGAACTTCCCTTCCCAAAACATTTCCTGAGTATTCTAATCTTATGGCCTAGGCACAGCCTGAGAAAAGACCTTTAGAAAAGACATTGGAGAAACTACATGAAAGGAACTTGGCATTTAGCCTGAAGTTGACAAGTGTTTGATCTGCCAGAGGACATGGTTGTAGGTCACATTCTGACCTGGTGTATGTAGTGTTCCCGAAGCCACACACCAGCACCAAGTCCATTTGGACACTGCTACAGACATTCAGATTACATGCTGCCTAGTTTCATGATACCACGCTGAAGTTCAGGGACAGCCTCCTCCCACCCCAAATCCCTCCCCAGCAGGAACCCATCTGCACCCTACTTTTCCTTGGGATTTAACAACCCTCTGAAACATCCATCTAAAAAGTATAAGCATTTATACTTCTAAAATCCAGTGGTTTACTCTGCAGAAAGACCCATCCAGAGCCCTCTAGAGATTACTAATGCCTTGAGGGAAAAGTGAAAGTCAGGACAATGTCAAATTGAGCCCCAAATTTCCAGATTACAAACTGGTGAACAGGAAAAATAGCTGAAGGCAATGGTGAAAGTGAAGGCACCTCATAAACCCCTTACACAAAGTATAACTCATCTACACAGCAGGGCGGGGAGGCGCAGGGCACAGCAAACAGTCTCTACATCAAACCTGTCATCTTCCAACGGTATCTGCAAAGTCAGCCCTCACCAGCCCTTCCTCTAAGACCACATTCTCACACTTCTTAATAGTTCACGCTCTTTTCTTTTTCTTTGAGACAGGGTCTCACTACATAGGCCTGGCTGGCCTCAAATTCAGATCCTCCAGCCTCTGCCTCTCGTGCTGAGATTCAAGGTGTGTATTACTAAGCCCAGCTGACGTTTTTCTCTTGAAAATATATAGATTATAACATCAGGTATACTTAAAGTATTGATTAATCTCAAACCTTGTATATTTAATTATTGCAATTTAAAGATAATTTTCTTTATATAAAATAATTATATATTCAAACTATACCAATTTATCATCTATCCAAGGCATATACCTGAAAAGATTAAAAACACATGAGCATAGCCAAGTGCATGCCTACAATCCCAGCACTTAAGAGGCTGAGGCAGAAGAACTACTGAGAATTCAAGACCTGCCCGGACTATACAGTAAATGGTCACACACGCTCCAAAATAATGTAACACCTACTCACACAAAACTTTATATACAAAAATGTCAAACATAATTTACTATAGCCAGTATGTAAAAATACCCACAGATACCAACAAATGGGGTTGTTGATCCCTGAAATACAATTTTATGCAGCCATCATAAAAGATGAAGTACTAACACATTCTCTAACTTGAACTTTGAAAATAAGCTAAGTGAGCCAGGCAGTGGTGACCCATGCCTTTAATCCCAGCACTTAGGAGACTGAAGCAGGTGGAAGTCTGTAAATTCAAGGCCAGCCTGGTCTGTGTAGTGAGTTCCAGTTCAAAAACAAACAAACAAAAGGAGGAAAAAAAAGAAGAAAAGCTAAGTGAAGGGAAACAGCACAAGCTACATCCTCTAGGAATCCATTTACATACAACACCCAGAACAGGCAAATCCAGAGAATCTACAAGCTACTACCAGGGCTAAGAAACACTCACAAGAACAACTGCAAATGGCATGCTTTTGGGGGGAGGAGCAGGGAACGGGTTCTAGACTCAAGACGGTAGGTGAGGCTGTACAACCTTCTGGATTTAAAAACTGAGTATACATGTTTAAAGGGTGAATATCATACTGTGACTTTGCAACTCAATGTATTATGGGGCTAGAGTGTCGAGGTCAAAGGATAGCTTGAGGAATCAGTTGTCTCCTTTTGCCATGTAGGTCCTGAGGCCCAAACTCAGGTCATTAGGCTTGATGACAAGCACCTTTACCAACTGAGCCATCTTCCCAGTCCCGCTTAAAACAATAAAAACTCAAGGTCATCATCAACAGGCTTATTTGACTTTTAGAAAATCAAGGCTAGCTGGGCGGTGGTGGCGCACGCCTTTAGTCCCAGCACTCAGGAGCAGGCGGATCTCTGTGAGTTGAGACCAGCCTGGTCTACAAGAGCTAGTTCCAGGACAGGCTCCAAAACCACAGAGAAACCCTGTCTCGAAAAACCAAAAAAAAAAAAAAGAAAGTCGTGGCTATAAACTGACACAGACTTCCTGGCAGGACTTGAGATTCCAGAGAAGCCTCCCTGAGGCGCTGGAATCAGTGCACTCTCCCAGTGACCACTTATACAAAGTGCAGCTCAGACTCAGACACATCAAACCCAATCCAGCTCTACATGTAGCTCACCTTATCTTCATACCTTAAAATTCAAAAGCCAGGCATGGTAGTGCACACCTTTAATCCCAGCACTAGGGAAGCAGAGGCAGGTGGATCTCTTCTGAGTCTACACAGTGAGTTCTAGGTCAGCCATGGCTATATAATAGTGAGACCCTGTCTCAAAAACAGAAGCAGGGGTAAAGAGATGGCTGAGCAGTCAAGAGCACAGGCTGCCCCTGCAGAAGACCCAGGTTTGACTACTGGCACTCATGTGGCAGCTCATGAATTCCAGTCCAGGGAACCTAATCCCCTCCAAGGGCACTAGACATGCATGTGGTACATACATGCATGCAAAACACACAAACACACAACATAAATCTTCTTTAAAATTAAAACATACACAAACAAAAATAAAAAACAAAAACAAAAAACCTACAAACACCACCACCCCAAAGAATGTTTTTAAGATTGGCAAGACTCACAGAAACACTTCAGAATCCTGGCCCAGTAAAAACTTGAAACCAAAGGCTGGAATACAAAACTGTTTTATTTTCATGTTTATGTTCCAAGTTAAATTGAGCTTAAACAAACATCCCTCGGCTTTTTAGGAGCACTTTCACAGCTCAATCTTGAGAGGTCAGAACTTATATGGTACAGACCATGCCGACCATTTTCAAATCAATGGTTTCTGCAAGATGTGTTTAGCATGCAGGGAAGTTTTTGTTGCTTTCCAGTTATGAGTCAGAGAGAATAAAGCAATTACAAACACATTCACATTCTCTCTCTCTCCATCTTTTCTCCTCTCCAGCCCTCCCAAGCATGGCAGAGAGGCCCGTCTTTACCGATAACTAGTGGTTCTTTGAAGTCACCTAACCATCTGAAGGCCTCTATTTGCTCATCACCAAAACATGAAAGAAATGAACTCCAAGGTTTTGAAGTCCTAAGTTCTCAACAGCCTTTCAATGATGCTGCTGTGGCTTGGGGAACTCAGAGATGGCATCAGGTAGTTTTCATGATTCTGTGTACCTAGGAAGACACAGCATGCACAGTAACAAAGCTACAGGGAGGAAGGAACAAGAAAAGTCCCTACAGCTTGTGCCCGTGTGGGCTACTCCTGCTAGCCCAATAGAGAGAATGAGCCTTTGCCAATTTTCCACGAGATGGGAGTGGTGCCTGGTCTCACCCACCACAGCCAATTTTTCCTAAAAGAAGTCCAATGGGGACAATAACAGTGTGAGCATCAAGTACTCTTCATCATGACTAACAGGGCAGATCAGTTTCCATTTTTACTATTTTTTTTGATAGTTTCTCTGTATAGCTCTGGCTGACCTCAAACTCAGTGATCTGCTTGCCTCTGCCTCCCCAGTGCTAGGATTAAAAGTATGTGCCACTACCCCTGGCAAATTTCAATTTCTAAAAAAAAAAAATCAAAATCAAAATAATATTTTCTTTCTCATACAAAAGAAACTAACTTTCATTCCTAACAGTTAAAGAGAAGCCCACAGTGAGTGATCAAACTGCAAAAAAGAGTCTCGGAGACAAGGTCTCACTATGTTGACTAGGCTAGCCTCAAACTCACAGAGATTTGCCTTCTTTTAATACAATTCAGCTCATAACTCCCATTAGTCTGGCTTGTGATGGGATAGTGTCAATAGAGCAGAGGCCACCAGCTGATGAACTGTTATGGCTGCCAAAGATCAAGTGAGACCAGCTTAGGAAGTTGTTTCAGGTGACTCTCAGGATGACTTTCTGGAAGAGCTCCTCCACAACAGGACAGTTCTAGAAAACATGACTCTCAATGTTCCCATACACTCCACCATTTGGAGGGTGTGTGTGTGTGTGTGTGTGTGTGTGTGTGTGTGTGTGTGTGCGCGCACGAGCATGTGCATGATTTGTTAACTCTGACTGATCTCTTCTTCACATAGCAGCTGTGTGTGTGGCTGCCCTATGGCACCAGTTGCAAGACAAGAAGACCCCAAAGCCTGTGCCTTCAGAGCCACATGCAGGTCTACCTGCAGGACTGAAGACCAGAGTCTGTGCCAGCCTGCCTCTATGCCCTCTTCTCTGGAGAGGCTCCTTCCACAGAAGGGACCAAGGTAATTCAGGAACTTAGAGCTCTTTGCTACATACAAACAAGTCTGCTGAAGGTATCTGTGGCAATGACATACGAATCCATGCTATTAGAGGGACAACAGGAAATGTGACTGGCTTGCCAGAGCCTGGCCTCAAGGTCTCATGGCCCACTCCTTTCATCTTCTACAGGTAAGAAATGGCAAACTCTTAGTCCACCAAAGATCACAAATCAACTACTAAGTTGCAAAGCTTAACCTCAAACCAGGTATGGCTCCTGCCAGAGTGCCAGAGCATGAAATGTTTGTGCTTTTTTAGAAAGGGTCTGACTACTATCTTCTGTATCCTTGTAAATATGCCACAATACCAAAATAGTAGCACGTTAAAATTCAGCATAAAGGATTTAATACATTCAGATACAGTAGCCCCTTTTCTCCTTGAGGGATACATTCAAGGCCCATAGTGGGTATCTGAACCCTTTAAGTTCTTTTTAAAATACATATCTATAATAAGGTATAATTTATAAATTAGGTACAGTAAGATAGTAACAACATTTGCTAAAATTAAAACATACTGTAATAAAAATTATACAAATTAGTACCCTACATCTTCACTTGATCTGATAACCAAGATGGTTTCTCAGTGACTTAACTGGTGGTTAATTTAGAGCAAATACAACCAACAACGAGACAACCTGATCAGGTATGGCATGCTCACTTGTAGTCCTAGTACCACAGGACTACTCAGGAGGCCAAGGCAAGAGGGTTGCTTGAGGCCAGGAATACATGGCCACCCTGGGCAATACAGTAAGATCCTGTCTCAAAACAAACAGCAACCCCTGGGTAGATATGCAAGATTCCAGCTCAATACTCAGGACTGCATGCAATTTAAAAATTAGGAAAGGTTTACTGCTGGGATCTTACAATATTCTCAGACCTCAGGTACTAGAAATAGAAACTACTATACTCCCAAATTATCAATCAAATCATAGGTTTTTCAAGCACAGAAAAAAAAAAAACTATCTTCTCAGTTTTATCAAGTGAAACTTCCCAGCTCACTATCTCCCAATCTGTTGGCTGACTACAACTCCTGACACCGTTTTATTGGTGATGCTGGGTCTTGAAGCAGAACCTCAGGCATGGTCCAAGGAAGCAGTCTACACTGAACCGCCCACAGCTGACTGTAATTTTAATATGTGGCAGCACAGATCCTCGGGTCACTGAAAGTGCTACCTAGGTGACTCGCAATGACAGCTAATGGCTGCCTCTTAAGAAGGATCCTGAGTCTAGACAGACTTCACAGTGAGTTTGTATAATTCCAAAACCTAATCTTGAGGAAGGCTCTCTGAGATCTGATTAAAAAATAATGGGAGTTATGGCACACACACACCTGTATCCTCAGCACTTCGGAGGTGGGGGCAGGAGGCTCAGTAGTTCAAGGTCAGCCTCCAGTACACAGCAAGTGGGTAACAAAAAACGCTGTTGTTGTTTTTTTTTTTTTTAAAGCAGCAAGCAATTAGTGTCCCCAAAACAATTATTTGCTCCAATGTCAAATTTTGTCTTAGCATATGAAACTTTAAGTAACTAAAAACTCAGTGTCACCGGAGAAGTGAAACCAAAGTGACATTTGAACCTAGAGCCAATGACAGCATGTCCTTCAATTTCAAAGGAAGAGCTTTATGAACTGAAAGGGCTTTAATGGCATACACGAAATCTCCAAGGGCATATACACTAGATAAAGTTTCTGCTTGCTTGTGGGTTGTTTAGCCGTTTGGACAGCTCTCTCCTGTCTCCTCCACCCAAGGTGTAACTGGTTTAGGTCTTAGGAAGCACCTGTGGCCTAAAAAGCTGTGACGAGTCTTGGCTGCAGCCTACAAGCAGGTCCGGCCATTCTATTTTGGGTCAAGGAGACCTTCTGCCACCCCAAGTGACCCCAAGTAGACAAATTCGGTTTGGGAGAGAGCACTGCTAGAATTTCTAACCAGGCTAGCTGTCGACCCCCAACCCCAAGGCCCTTCCCGAAAAAGATGAAAATCGGGAGATGGTCGAGGCAGAGGGGGTTGGGGGGAAACGAAGCGGGCCTGAGGGCTCCCGCCGTCTGTCTTCGGTCTGCTCCGGATCCCGCAGCTGGGGCCCGGCTGTGGCATCAGGAGCTCGCCAAGAAGCAGGGATTCCCGGGGCGCGCAGAGGGAGGAGGGAACGAAGCAAAGCGAGGTTAGCAGCCGGCAGGTGTCGCCGAGCAAGGAGGACGAGGTCGCGTGGGGGCTGTGACTAATAAGAGTGTGGCTCTGCACCGGGACAGACTGGACACATTTCCCAAGGCGGTGACCTTGGGCACGTGGCTCCACCGCTCTGCCCCTCGGTTTCCCCACCACTAAAGTGGGGGGGATCGTGAGGCAGAAAACGATTCTTGGGGTGCTTGGCGGGGCGTTGCGCTCCGCGGAGGAGGCAGGGAAGCCTCGCACTCCGGAGTCCTCAGGAGGCGGACCCGGGGCCGAGGGACTCACCCAACACATCGGCCGTGCGGTGGCGGGCCACGAAGCACGCGTCGTCCCCGTAGCACGCGCCCTTCTTAAGCAGGCCCTTACGGAAGTCCTTGCCGAAGCCGCAGCTCGCCGTCACCAGCCCGTAGTCGCCGCTGCCACCGCCGCCGCCGCCGCCCGCCCTGGGGTCGGTCTGCGACAGGCCGCCGAGGACGGCGCGGGCCACCAGCCGCCCGTACGACAGGACCGAGAACATCGCCGCCGCCGCCCCCCCGAGGAGGCGCGGGGCCCGGGGCACCGGAGGACGCCGAGGCCCGGAGCCGGCTCTCTCCTCAGCCGCAGCAGCGCCGCCGGGGCGTTCCTCGGGGCGGCGCGCACTGGCCACCACCGCCCCTGCCCGCCGCACGGGGCCTCGCACACGCTCCGCCGCACGCACTGGAGCCAGAGCGAGGTCAGAGCCGGCGGCTTCTCCGCCTCAGCCAAACTGGGGTCCCGGCTGCATCCGCCGCAACCGCCGCCATCTTCCGCTCCACTAGCGTGTTCCGGGCCGCGCCGGCAGCGCCGCCCCCTCTTCGGCCCCGCCCCGTCCCCGCCCCCTAATCGCGGCTCAAGTCCAAGCTCCGCCCCTGCTGGTTCGCAGCCCAATGTAGTCATTGGAATTGAGCTTGCGCAAAGGGTGTGGGCGCAGAGTCTCCTGGGAGTTGTAGTTCAGCCAGTTATAGTAGCCTTAGTCTTGGCTACCTGGGATCCAGGCTTTTGATTTCCCAGAGGATCTTAAACTAATAAGAATGAAGAGTAGACTGTTTTTTTTTTGGGGGGGGGGGGAGAGATAAGAGCAGAGTCCTTTTTTTCTCTTTTCCCTACCTCTTTTGCCCCTCTTTTCTGATTTTTAAGAGTCTCATGGAGCCCAGGCTGACCTCAAACTCACTCTGTCGCCAAGGTTGGCCTTGAACTCCTGATCTCCTTGCCTACAACTTTCCAAGCACTGCGATTACAAATTGTGCACCGCCAATCCCCGGTTTAACAATTTCTTTCACACCCACACACCGTTCATTCCTTTACATAACTGTGTAAGAAACCAAGATTGAGGTTCTATATGTTGCAACAGGCAGTAAGAAACAGCAGTATACAAACCTAACATTTCCACAATTAAGATACCTTCAAAGCCCATGTCTAAAACGTCTGTGCCGGGGTCCTAAGCTTGACAGTCTCCCTACCTCTGAGTGAGACACTGTGGAGGGCTGAGAACTGACAGTAATGAGGCTCCTTTCTCTCTCCTGCCACAGCTGCTGCCTCTTAAGTGGCCCTTCTCTTGGCAGAAAGAAAGGACCAGGCATGACAGCACACATCTTTAATCCCTGCCAGTTGGGAGGCAAAGGTAAGAAGATCTCGCAGTTTGAGGTCAGCCTGATTTACATAGAGAGTTACAGGGAAGTCAAGGTTACATAGACCCTGTCTCAAACACACACACACAAAACCAGACAGAGGAGGAAGGAAAGAGGGGCCACGTATTTTTATTTTCTTCTAAAGCTCTCAGCCTAGCTCTAACAAAAATATTAAGCAGCCTTCCTCAAATTCTGACTACCGTAAGTTCTTTCCCTCAGAAATTATTTCGGTTGAAAAACAGCTAGCTAGGATTCTTTTTCTTCTTTCTTCTTCTTTTTTTTTTGGGGGGGGGGTGTTTTCAAGACATGGTTTCTCTGTAGCTTTGGAGCTTGTTCTGGAACTAGTTCTTGTAGACCAGGCTGGCCTCAAACTCACAGAGATCCACCTGCCTCTGCCTCCCGAGTGCTGGGGTTAAAGGAGTGCCACCCTGCCCAGCCTCTTTCTTATTATTTTTAAGGAAATTTTTAAAGATTTATTTTTTTATTTTATGTGTCATGTGTGTGCAGTTGCCCATGGGAGCCAGAAGAGAGTGTTAGGTCCCTTAGAACTGGAGTTACAGACAGTTGTCAGCTGCCTTGTGGGTGGTGGGAATCAAACCCAGGTCTCTAGAAGAGCAGCCCATGCTGTTAACTACTGAATCATTTTTCCAGCCCATAATTACCTTATTTTTATGACAGGGTCTCCTGTAACTTTGGCTAACCTTGAACTTTCTATCTAGTCAAGGTTGACCTTGAACTCACACCTGATTCTCCTGTCTCCTGCTGGGCTTTATAGACCGTGCCCTGTTTAGCTCATATATATAATACTGTTATGTGTTTTTGGACAGGTTTTCCACCCTAGCAGGTAGGTGTGGTATATAATCTAGGTCCCAAATACCTTTTCTACCAATTTGGTGTTTTGTTGCTGACTGGCCTCCTGTTACGCACCTCTGTCCTTAGTCTCCCACCAATTAGGATGTAATTCCATAGCTGAGGGTCCTGTGTTTTCTGTTGTGTTCCCAGACCATTTGGGCAAACAATCAATAGTTCTTTCAATGAATAAGTATTTCACCACAGTTCAAGTTCCTCAAAGGGTAGAGATAAATTGACATCCTATTGTCAGGGTTTAATGTAATGCCTGACATACAAGAGAGGAGTTTGTAAATGTCTGGTCTGTTGGGTAAAAGAAAGAACAATGGACTTGGAATCACACATAATAAAAGGATGGAAGGAAATGGTTGGATAGATGGAATTCACAAATAGAACTGGCCTTTAGTAACTCAGGACTGAATAATTTTAGTTTAATTTATTGTGTACAAGCCTCTGTGTGTGTGCATGTGTGTGCGTGTGCGCCTGCATCTCCACATCATGCATGCTTGCATACGCATGATGTGGAGAGTTGGGGCAAGCCATGATGCAAGTGTAATGTCAGAGCACAGCTATCAGGAGCTGACTCTCTCCTGCTGCCTCTATGTGGGTTAAGGACCAAACTCAGGTTTCCAGAACTGCACAGTAAGTGTCTGTACTTGCTGAGCCAACTCTCAAGCTCCGTAATCTAATGGTAGCATAAAAATATCTCATCCAGGAATATTTGCCTTTTCCCAAATTCACTTCAAACAGGATGACAGCTACTTTGGAGGTTCCTATGTAAAGTTCCATTTAAAAAATTATACTTTCTTGCTGAGCAATGGTGGTACATGCCTTTAATCCCAGCACTCGGAAGGCAGAGGTAGGTGAATCTTTCTAAGTTCAAGTCCAGCCTGGTCTACAGAGCAAGTTCCAGGACAGCCAGGGCTACACAGAGAAACCCTGTCTTATAAACTAATATTATATATATATATATATGTACACACACACACATATATATATATATAGCTTTTTAATAACACCTACAGTCCTGCCAATTACCCACTCAACACACATTACTATGTCACCCTAGGTCCTCTCATCCTTAAACATTTATGTAGTTCACAGTGTGCCAAGTCCAAGCTTCTGGAACACAACAGTTTCCATCAGAATTTAGCCTGATAAATCACTTTCCAGAGTGAGCGGCCCATAGTTGGATATACAGATAAAATAGTTCACTTTTGGAATAAAAAGGAAAGCATCCGCCCTTGCTATAGATACATGTATATATGCTTCAAGAATTGGTGCATGTCCAGAAGAAAGGGCAGTGCCTCTCTGGAATCCTCTGGCATTTCTGTCTCTGCCAACTGAGCTAAAGGTTGCTCTTTAAACCACGCACACCACTAGCCAGCTCCAGCCAGTCAGGTAATCCTACCCCAAGGACAAGCTTTTTTAAGATGGCATGTCAACCCCTGTTCCTTGCCTTGTCCGACTCCTGCAGACCAGTCAAACTTATTTTCAAGGCGTGTATAATTACCCAATTTCCGTGTCAGTCACGAGAACCGGTTGGATTGGGCCAGTGGGAACACAGGTGGCTCACTTGCCTGGCATTTGCCATAACCTCCGTCCCAAGATAGCCAGTAACCTCTGCCGTGATGGGGCTGCTGGTCTCAGTGTGGTGACTTTGGGGATCATATGCCTAGAATTTGAAGCCACTGAGATTCCTGCTGGCTGGTTGCTCTGTGAGGCATGTAGCTAGCAGTCCTTTCTCAGAGCTCCTGTGTGCTTTTGTGTTTGGGGGCTTGGGGGGTTAAACAAGAAGTTCCCTGGAATCACCAGTTCCAGCACCAGCTCTGAAGTTTCACCAGAGAAGCCAGGGGAGAGGACTTTGCAAACACCTCTCTCTCTCTCAGCCCTCCCCTCAGGCTACAATTCAGATCTGACATTTTGCTGGACTTGAGAAACCCTGAGCTGAGTTACATTCCTAGCACTTCAAGGATTCCTGGGAGGTCAATTGCTGCTCTCAGGGGCCAAGAAGTGGTGAAAATATCATCTGGGCTCTCGGGGCACCTCTGTGGCATTACGAAAAAGCTTTGCACGGGGATTGCCATAGCCTGGTCTCCTAAGAAAGGAAAAAAGAGGCAAGTGTTTTCTAATGAGAGCTTCCTGCTCTCCTATTTGCTAGCCTAACCAAAAGGAACACTCGCCATTAATTGGTGGTCAGATTTCTCAACACTGATACTACTGACATTTGGGACAGGCTATGTCTTGGATGGAGAGGCTGCCTTGGACACCAGAGGTGACAGGCAGCAGCATCCCCGGATCTATCTCCACAAGATGCTGGTAACACTCTGCCCCTCCCAGAGGGATAACTGAAAATGTCTCAGCTCTTGGCAGTACCCCTGGGGATACAATCACTGCTGGTTTAGCACCAGTGAGTTATGGCAATACCAGGCAAGTGAACAGATACTTGCTAAGCACTCATTAGGTTAAAAGCAGCCGCTGAGGCAAGGCTGGGAGGAGGTTGACCCTGAGAGAGTGGAGAGAAAAAGCAGCCTCCATCAGTCAAGTAAAGGAGGCGGGATCAGGAAGGAGAAATTGCCCCAAAGGGTGGAGAACAGCAGAACACAGGAAGAAGTAGCCTCCTAGGAGGTGGCACTCAGCAGGTAGGGTTCTCACAGCACGCAGGAGGCCTCAGGTTTACCCCTAGCACACGTAAACCAAGGAATACTGGTACTCTCTTCACTCAGGAGGTGGTGGAAGCAGGGGAGTTCAAGGTCATCCTCTGCCACGTGGTGAGTTCCAGGCCAGCACAAGCTACTTAAGACCCTTTCTTTCATCCTTTTTTCTCTTTCTTTTCTTTTTCTTTTTTTTTCAAGACAGGGTTTCTCTGTGTCACCCTGGCTATGCTGGAACTTGCTCTGTACACCAGGCTGCCTCGAACTCACAGAGATCTGCCTGCCTCTGCCTCCCAGATGCTGAAATCAAAGGTGTGCACCACCATGACTGGACTTTTGGGACCCTTTCTGAAAGAAGAAACAAAAAGCAGGAGGAAGAGGGATTGCTGTCCCAAAGGCAAGGCAGAGTGGGACTTCAAATTAAGCCCAGGATTTAAAAGAGATCCAGTAACAGTGAGCAAGGAAAAGTCAGAATGCACATCTTCCTCACAAAAAGGAATTCAGTATTTGTATACATGACAACAAGGATGAACCTTAAAAACCCTTTAAGTGAAAGAAGCTGAGGTTGTCAAGATGGTGCAGTGGGCAAAGGTGTTTGCTGCTAGACCTGACCATCTGTTTCAATCCCTGGGACCCAAATGGTAGAGGGAGGAAATACACTCCTGAAGGTGGTCTTCCACTTGGCACACTCCATGTGTGCCAAGGCATACTCTCATTCAGACGTACAATAGATAATAAAAAAAATTTTTTTAAAGACGTGGGGCCTGGAGAGATGGCTCAGAGGTTAAGAGCATTGGTTGCTCTTCTAGAGGTCCTGAGTTCAATTCCCCCCCTCCCCCCTCCTGCAACCACGTGATGACTGTAATGAGATCTGGTGCCCTCTTCTGGCCTGGAGGCAGACATGCAGGCAAAGCATTGTATACATAATAAATAAAGCTTAAAAAAAAAAAAAAAAGATGGATGCCAAATAGAGTGAAACACACTTTCAATCCCGAGGTAAAGGCAGAGAGATCTCTGAATTCCAGGATAGCCAGGGCTACATAGAAAAACCTTGCTAAAAAAAAGAGAGAGAGGAAGAAGGAGAAAGAAAGAGAAAGAAGAAAGAAAAAGAAAAAAGAAAGAAGCCAGACACCAAGCTTCCACTTCTATAAATGTACAGAATAGGCCAGTCCATTCAGTGAGAAAGCGGATTAGTGTCGCTAGGCCTGATGGGAGAGGAAGCTGGAGAGTGAGTGACGATGTGGCACCAGTTGCTCTGGGGAACTTCAGATTCTGGAATCACGTAGTGACAGTGGTGGCACAGTCCTATGAAGTCCGTAATAGCCATTGAATAGTAGACTGTAAAGAGAACTTCATGGAGTGTGAAATATATGTCAATTAAAAAGGACCGAGAAAGGGTCACCCACGCTAGCTTGGGGGTACACAATACCAAACCAGGTATCCCCGCGCTTCATTTATTTACTTAGTATTTATTTAGTGGTTCTTGGGATTGAACCTAAAACCTCAAGCAAGCTAGGTGTGGGGCTTGAATTGAGTGCCAACTTGTAGGGATCTAGACTCGCATACAAGACAAAGCTCTGGGCATAAGGGATTTCTAGACTGGGCTAATTAGCTGGGAAGCTCCACCCTAATGTAGTACCTTTCCATTGCGCTGGGCTCCCACATTAAGTAAAACAAAGGGGGCCAGCTGAGCACGGGTGATCATCTTCCTCTGCTTCCTGACTCTGGATATCAGGATTCTCAGCTCCTACCTAGTTCCAGGGGTAAACTCAGTCTCAGGTTTTACCTGCTAAGCCGTCTCTCTGGTCCCATCCCACAGATGCCACATGATCATCTGCCTCAAGCTCCTTCCGTCAGATTTCCCTGTTACGGTGGACTGTACCTTCAAACTGTGAACCCAAACAAGCCCTTCCCCCCTTAAATTGCTTGTGTCCAGTATTTTATTACAGCATCAAGAAAAGCAACTAGTACACCAAGAAACTGTTGTCCTGTTGGGCGACATCCCCAGCCCTGAACCCCTTTTAACTATTTTGAAACAGGATTTTCCTGGGTTTCCCAGGCTCCCTTAAGCCCACAGTCCTCCTGCCTCAGCCTCCTGAGTAATGGGATTGTAGGTCTGCATCCCCACACCTGGCTACCAACCGTTTGCACTCTCCCAGTTAATAGGAGTGATAATGGTGGGAAATCAGGGCTGGGTGGTGTCATATACCGAGCTTGCACAGTGCGCTTTGCTTACAGCACCTCTGACATTGAAACCATCCAGTGCTTCGTGGCCCCTTACTCGCCCACTCACCCTTGAGAATGCTTTACTTTACTACCTCCTATTGCAAACTCTGGACTCTGTGAGATACACACACACACACACACACACACACACACGCGCGCGAGCGCGCGCACACACACACACCAGTCCTGTCCCATCTTCACTTGGTCATAATGTTTATTTTCTTTAGTGTCTGGGTAAAAGTGAGGTTTCCCAAGAGCAAGGAATCGTATCCGTCGCCTCTGCTTCTTGCAGCACTTTATCTCAAGGGCCCAGTGGAACGCCTGCTATTTAACAGGCACTAAGTAAACATCTAATGACAGACCAGCCTGAGTAAACCTTTGAGGTCACAAAGAACAAGCAATCTGCTTTACAGCTGAGGAAAGGGGGATGAATAAAAAAGTTATCCCACAGCGACATGGAGGCACATTTGTAATCCCAAGACTCAGGTCAGAGGCAGGCGGCTCTCTATGAATCTGACTACGTTCCAGGCAAGCCAGGGCTAAATAGTGAGACTTTGTGTTTTATTTCTGTTTGTTGTTGTTGTTGTTAAGCAAGTTGGCATACACCTTTAATCCCAGCACACAGAAGACAGAGGCAGGCAGATCTCTGTGAGTTCGAGGCCAGCCTGGCCTACACACTGAGTTTGAGGACAGCCAGAGCTACACAGAGAAACCCTGTTTTGAAAGCAAAACAAACAAACAAAACAAAAAGCAAACAAATCCTCCAAAACTTCCCCCAAGAAGCCAATGGATGGTTGGGTGTTACTGGTTTAAACTGGAGAGCTGGGGAGGTGTCTAAGCTCCTCCTAGAGGCTATGACTAGGATGGAACTGGGTTCCATCAGGTCTCTGTAGTGGGCTCATATTGCTTTGCTGGGATGGGGCGGTCATGCTTTCCCCTCCAGATGACACCCGTAACCTCCTCTCTATTCTCTAATAATAGAAGTTTGTTCTCTGAGATTTGTGCACTTGGACCAATGTTCCACAAGTAAGCACACTGGGACTGGAGAGATGGCTTGATTGACAAGCATGAGGACCCACGCTAGGATCCCCGGTTCAGTGGTTGTGCATCTACAGCCCTGGTGCTGAGGAGGCAGAAACAGGATCCCTGGTGCTCACTGGGGAGTTCCGGGTTTGGTGAGAGATACTAACTCAAAAAAGAAGGTGAAGAGCCATCCGGGAAGACATCTGACATCAACTTCCGGCCTCTGTCCACACAGGCATGCATGTGCACACGCACTTGCACCTGTGCTCACGTACTCAGGAATACATCCGCTCATACAAAAAGTAGAGACAGGACCCGGTTCTGGCCAGTCAGCACTTCATATTCTCATGGTTAGAGTCATGGGTCGGAAAAGGAAGCACCTGACCAGCGTGAAACCAATGAAACTGGTTCGTGGAGAAAGTGAGCAGGTGAGATTCAAACCTGGGACTCTGCCTCTTGGGCTTCTCAGGAAGATCCAGCTGTAGCATTCATTGAAGCCTCTAATGAAACCCAGCCTCCCTCAAACACAAATCACAGGAGGTTCACCTAGGACTTAAGCCTCTGGCTTTGACTTACAAAATGGAGACGTAACAGACACACCACGTGACTAGCTCCCATGGCTACCCTAACAGTCAAGAACAAAGTTCCCACCACAAAGCGGCTGTGAGGAGGGAGCGGCTCCGCTTATTTGCATAGAGAGGGAACAGGTGTCTCTCAGCCCTGAAATCACTGAAGGAAATTTCTAACTTCAGGCAAGCACCCGGTTGGAAGGCTTGAACAAGATGCTGGGTGTGTAACCTGTCCTTCCTTTTTCTTTCTCGAGCTGTCCGGACCCTCAGAAACATGCCTTCTACTGATACGATAGATACCTAGTCCCTGAAGTAACCCAGCCTGGGACTAGCAAAGTTAGTTTGATCCCAACGGAGGCTGTGTCTGACCAAGCTGGGTCTCCTGTGAGATTTGCACACAGAATTGAGATTTCTAGTGTCCTGATTTGCACAACAATGTTACCAGTGTCGGTCTCCCCGCAAAACCCAACGTGTTCACTGATGTTGCTCTTGGAGAGCTCCAAGAGGCAAACACGAGGACCAATCCATGAGGGGGGCTAAATAACACACAAAGATCAGATTTTTGGTGCAATCGGGTCTTAGGCTTAAAGGTAATTTAACTGTAGATTCTGGATGGTTTGAGATAGCCGAAATTGTTCTGTTGGGTTGTAACCAGCAAAGATCTAAGGACAAAGGCTTCTAGGGCTGGCCTTGAACTCACCTGCAGGAGGAAAGGGTGAGGGGAGGGGGCACACAGAGTTTGACCTCAGCAGCTAGCTAGATTAGATGATTGGGGAAAAGCCTGTCTGTCCCAGAGGAGGCCTGCCTGTTGTAGGAGCTGTGGGCTGTGTTCCACCCGGCTCCCAGCCGCCTGGCTAGCTTATGCCCTGAAATAACAACACACAAATTGTATTCTTTTAAACACTGCTTGGCCCATTATATCTAGCCTCTTCTTGGCTAACTCTCACACCTGGACTAGCCCATTTCTAATAATGTGTGTAGCACCGAGGTGCGCTAACCGGGAAGATTCTAGCCTAAGTCCATCCTGGGTCGGAGCATCATCGCATCTGCCCCAGAGAGGAGAGCTATCGAGTCTGAGCTCACTTCCTCTTCCTCCCAGCATCCTGTTTTGTTTACTCCACTCACCTATGTTTTAACCTATCAGGGCCAAGCAGTTTCTTTATTATTTAACCAATAACCTTCCTCCATCACCTGCCTAAACTGCTAGGTGCCAGTGGGTGGAGTTTTCACTGCCTGCAGCATGTTCCAGACAAGCTGTATAACCCTAGCCATGGATATAGGAGTATTTGAGCATAGCATATTAGTATGCTTTTATTGGTGAACACAAATGAGGCAGGCAGGGTGACCCGTGCCGTATTGTAAGTATTCAAGATAGTAACGGCAGGAAGATGATGAATTTGAGGCCAGCTTGGGCAGCAGTATGAGACCCTGTCTTAACATTTTTTTACATTTATTAATTGTATATACGTGTGCATTCACATGCCGTGGCCTGTGTATAGTGGTCAAAGGACAACCTGCAGCAATCAGCTCCCTTCTTCCACTGTCTTTAGGAAAAATACCCCCATCCCCCAAAACAGGGTTCTAACACAGGCCCAAGGTACAGGAAGTCTGCTGCTCATGAAATTCCTGGACCATGGCTAACCCACCTCACATACCCAGAGGCTGCAAAAACAGGCAATCTGACACATCTTGGACAAGTTGTTTATCCAGCAAAACAGTTTCTGGATCAGGGAAGCCCTGCCCCCTACACAGGACAGTTTTCTGCAGCAGTGGGTACGCTGTGCTGCTGAGTCTCCGGGCACCCCTCTCAGGCCAGTAAAAGTTGGCTCTGATGGGCAAGATGGCTCAGCAGGCAAAGGAGCTTGCAACCAAGTGTTAGTGATCTGAGTTCAATCCCAGGAACCCTATCAGATCCCACAAGAGATGGTTGTGAGTCATTTTGTGGTTGCTGGGAATTGAACTGAGGACCTCTGGAAGAGCAGTCAGTGCTCTTAATTGCTGAGACATCTCTCCATTCCCCACTCCCGGTTTGGGCTTTGATTTGGGATTTGGGGGGTCTCACTCTATATCCAAACCTGGCCTGGAACTCACTATGTAGCCCAGGCTAGCCTCAGACTCACAGCAATCCTCAGCTCAGCCTCCTGAAAGCTGGAAGAGAAAAGTAATCCATAATGCATACAATGAATAGAGAATTTGTATCTAGGGGCTGAGGTGATGCCTTCGTGGCTGGAACTTGCTGTTCTTTCAAAGGACCCAGGTTCAGTTCCCAGCACTCATGATAGTAACTCCCGCTCCAGAGGTCAGACACATGCACACAGAAGGAATTCCCATCTAGAGTATAAAACAAATGCACATTAATAAAGAAATAGTAACGACAGAAAAAGTTTAAATGCCCACAAACAAATTCAGAAAAAAATTCCTTGTATCCAATAAATAAAAAGAGATACCTGCTCAAAGGAGTCCACAGGAGGTGCCTGCAGTACAGAGGCTTGCTCCAACAGCATAGGGAGAGCTCTTGACTCTAAACCACGACTGGTGAAACATGGAGAGTGGAAACAGAGGAACTGAAGAGAAGGCTGCACAACGTGAGGACCTGAGTTCGAGCCTTTGAACCTACCTGATTGATGCTAGCTGTCTAGATGAGAGGTGAGTAGTTTGCAGTCCCGAGACAGGAGGACTCCCGGGGCTCCCGGGGCTCACTGGTCCCACATCCTGTCTGCTTGACAAGCACCAGTCTCAAAACACAAGATGGGCAGTGCCTGAAGAACAACAAAGAATAACCTACACACACACACACACATACACACACACAGAGACATACACACACAGACACACACACAGACACACAGAGATACACACGGAGAGAGACAGACAGACAGACACACACACAGAGACAGTCAGACACAGACACACAGACATACACACACAGACACACACACAGAGACACACACAGACACACACAGAGATACAGAGAGAGACAGACAAACACAGACACACACACACAGACACACACAGATACAAACACAGACACACACACAGATACAAACACAGACACACACAGATACACACACATAGAGACAGTCAGATACAGACATACATACACAGACACACACAGACAGACACAGACACATACACAGACACACACACACAGACACAGAGATAGACAAACACAGACACACAGATACACACAGAGACAGACACACACACACACAGACACAGACACAGAGACAGACAGATACACAGACACAGACAGACAGACAGACAGACAGACACACACTGCAGGAAGGTACTCAGCTTGCCAAAGACCAAATAGTTCAAATGGTGAAGCTAGCCAGGTGTGGTGGTACACACCTTTGATCCCAGCACTCTGAAGGCCAAGGCAGGTGGAGCCCTGTGAGTCACGTACCAGGCACCAAGCAGACTGTTATCTCTTGATTTTGTTTCCGAATTTTGGATGTTCTTCCTAGAAGGGAAATAGTTTGGCTTCCAGTCCCGGCAGCACTTTTGAGCACGCTCTCTCACCTCCAGTTCCCGTATCTTCATTTGCACCCTCCTCTCCCCTCACGGAACAGGTGGTAGTACCAGTGTCTTCTGGTATTTCAGCACTTTCCTCTGAAGGTGGAGATTAAGGAACCTTACTGATCTCTTTCTTAAGCGTGTTCACTTGTTTGTATATTTTTACACTTTAGGGTTTTTTATTTGTTTGATTTTTGAGACAGGGTGTCATGTAGTTCAGGCTGGCTCAAACTCACTGTGAAACATAGGATGACCTTGAACTCCTGATCCCTTTTGTCTCCACCTCCCAAGTGCTGGAGTTAATGTTGTGGGTCACCATGCCCAGCTGAACTGCTTTCAAAATGCAAGTAGGCTTTTCCAAATAATAATAAATTAAAAATAAAAGGCATGGTTTTGCACACCTTTAATCCTAGCAAAGCTTTCAGGAGGCAGAGGCAAGTAGATCTCTGTGAGTTCAAGGCCAGCCTGGTTTAGATAGTGATTTCTATGAAAGCCAGAACTACTAGTAGAGAGACCCTGTCTCAAAAAACAAAACAAGCAAACAAAAAATGAAACCAAACCAAAATCTACAAAAGTTATAGTAAATAATGTCTTTTACAGATTTTTTTATGATTGTGTATGAAAAGAAGCATTTTATTTCTGAGGGAGAATCCCAGTTAAGGCTCTGCTTTAAATTAACAATGCTTAACTGAATAATTTTCTGGGAGACCTCTTGGCTTCTCTGAAAGAAGATTCTGGAATCCATACCCATGGTAAGTCCTAAGTGTCCTTAAAAACTCTTTTTTTTTCTATATTGGGGGGAGATGGAGGTCAGAGGACAACTTGTTGGATTCAGTTCTTGACCTCCACTTTGTGGGTCTTGGGTCTGGAACTCAGGTTGTCCAGTCTGGCAAGAAACACTTTTTCCCGCTGGACCATTTCCCAGATCTTAAGTGTCTTCTCAGCTACTGTGGTCTTGCTGGCACTTCACTGCCTAGGATGTGCTCAATTAACATTCGTGAAATAAACGGGAGCCAATGAAAAAATAGTCGTGTCCCCACCCCCAACTCCATCCCCGCCAGCTGGGCTTGGAGAACAGTTTTAATGATAAATGCTGCCACCTGCAGGTAGAAGGTGGAACTGAAATGTTCAGAACAACAGTTTGGAAAGATGCAACAAAGTTCCGTCAACTTCAGAGCGATGTTACATTTCCTTTAGTTTTTTTGTGTACTCTATCAGCCTGCGTCTGTCATTTCCAGATCTGGACCTCTACCCCTTCAAGCTTTCTGAGAGCCTATTAAATGATTAGTGCCACGCCACCCCACATTTTACCGCTGTCACTGTTTCCTATAGGAATCTGAGCACACAGAACAAATCCACAGTCACATGATTAACAGGTGGCAGAAGGGGGGGGTTTTGAGCCCAAGCACTGCTCTGAGATGTGTTCTAAGTTTTAACTTTTTAATTTGTATGTGCATGTGTGTGCCACGTGTGTGCAATGCCTGTGGAGGTCAGAAGGGGGCATCAGATTACCTAGCACTGGAGTCACAGACAGTTGTGAGCCATCAGTCCATTGGTGCCAGGAACTGAACTAGGGTCCTAGCATGCATGGCTGCACATGCTACTGCACGTAAGGAGGTCAGAAGACAACTTACGGAAGTTCTCTTTCCAGCATGTGGGTGCTAGAGGTCAAACTCAGGTTATCAGGCTTGATGGTAAGTGCTTGTACTCAATGAACCTTCATCAGGATGGCTGTGTGTGTGTGGGGGGGGGTGCACTTGGATTTGTTTTTGAGATGCTGTCTTACTATGTAGCTTCAACTGGCTTGTCATTATCTGTGTAGACAATGTTGGCCTCAAACTCACAAATGCATCTGCCTCTTCCTCCCAGCCCTGAGTACAAGGACTAAAGGAGTGTGCCCCATGCCTGGCCTATGTCTGATCTTTAACATTTTTAAGAGCAATTTAGATTCACAGCAGAATTGAGCAGAAGGTAGAGAGATATTTGCCATATGCTCCCCCATCCTCAGCCTTGTGCTCTTAGAATATGCCCTTTTCGTCTTTCTTCTGCCTCTCCACGCCTGACACAGGATGTTCTCTAAAACATAGAAACCTGGTAGACAGTCCCCGGCTGTCAGTCTCCAGAGACATGCTCCTAAAATGACGACAAAGGGATGAAAAGTGAACACACACAGAAAGTGGGAGACACTGCTCATCAGACATCCAGGTACTTCCTGAAAGACAGGACCAATGGTCTTGCTGAGTGGTAAAACCCCAAGCGTTGCTGAAGGAATTGCTGAGCGATAAGCTAGCTGGAGCTGATGAACCCCAGAAAGGCTCCTGGGGTGATATGGGGACCAAATCCCAGTAATTCAAGAGACATCTGCAAACTCGGGACCCAAAGATTTATTATCCTTGCTGGGCAGTGGTGGCACATGCGTTTAATCCCAGCACAGGAGCAGAAGCAGGCAGAGCTCTGTGAGTTCGAGGCCAGCCTGGTCTATCAAAGTGAGTTTCAGGACAGGCTGCAAGGCCAGAGAAATCCTGTCTTGAAAAAAAAAAAAAGATTACCCTGTCTTGTATTTGCTCATTTTTTTCTTTTTAATTTGTAAAGATGTTCATTTGGATTAGAGTTCTGGGGCATTTGTGACTACTTGTCTTTGAGATGGGGGTCTCACTATATGGCCCACAACTGATCTTGAACTTGCCTGCTTTGGGGTCCTGAGTGCTGGGACTACAGGTACTTACCACCATGCCTGGCTTTTAATAAACTCCACAGTGGCCCATTAATAATGCATTTTATATGAATTCTTTAAAGGATTTATTAATTATGTATACATGTGCATCTGGGTGTGTATATATGTACATATGAATGCAGGTTCACAAAGAGACCAGCAGAGGGAGTCCGACCCCCTGGAGCTAGGTTTGCAGGCAGTTGTGACTTGCCTGAAGTGGGTGCTAGGACTCAAATCCCAATCTTCTACAAGCACCCTTAGCCATGGGGTCATCTCTCCAGTCTTGGTTTTGCATTTAAGTCTATCCAGACTTAGCTTTGGCTTTGCTATGCAGCTGAAGCTGGCCTTGAACTCTGGATCTTCCTATCTTTGCCTCCTGAGTACTGGAATTATATGCATCTTCTTTCCTTTCCTTTCTTTCAGACAAGCTTTTTCCAATTAGCTTAGGGGCTGCCTTGAACTTTGGACCATACTCCTGCCTGAGCCTTCCAAATGTGTCATGACACCTGGCCCCAGACTCCGGGTGCTTTTTTTTTTTTTTTTTTTTTTTTTTTGCTTTTTCGAGAGACAGGGTTTCTCTGTAGTTTTGGAGCCTGTCCTGGAACTAGCTCTTGTAGACCAGGCTGGCCTCGAACTCCCAGAGATCCGCCTGCCTCTGCCTCCCGAGTGCTGGGATTAAAGGCATGCGCCCCCACCGCCCGGCCCTCCGGGTGCTTTTGGAACCTCAACATTAAACTACAAAGTAAATATGTCACTTCACAGCAATGGGATTAAGAGCCAACTGAAGCTTGGTTGAAGATACACACACCTGAGTTCCATCACCAGGGAAGCTAACTCAGAAAGGATGAAAGCTACACAGTGAGACTTTCTCTCTTCTCTCTCTCTCTGTCTCTCTGTCTCTGTCTCTCTGTCTCTCTGTCTCTCTCTCTGTCTCTCTGTCTCTCTGTCTCTCTCTCTCTCTCTCTCTCACATACACACACACACACACCAAACAAACAGCAGCCGGGAATATGGTTCAATTCATAGTGTGCTTATTTAGTACACAGGAAGCCCTAGGTTTATCTCTGGTGTCATATACACTGGGTATGGTGACATGCACCTGCTATCCCTTTCACTGGGGAGGTGGGAGCTGGAAGAACAGAAGTTCAAGGTCATTCTTACTGAGTTTCAGGCCAGCCTATGCTGTGCGAGAGATTCTGTCTTTTTTTTTTTTTTTTTAAAAAGCCAACTAGTTAATTAACCAGCAATGAGATAACAACAATGGCCTTTCAAGTTAGCAAAAAAACAAAAATGGAAATAAAATTGAGTAGACCTCAACTCCCAGTGTTTCAAGAGCTTGTGAAACAGGAGCTAACATACAGATGGGGGACAAACTGGGAAGTCACTCTGGAGAAAAGTTGGGCAGTTTCTTATAAACTTCCAACACACATGACCATAGAACACACCCCTAGGAAGGGCATCCAAGAGAAATGAAAACATGTGCTCACTTAAAGTCTATGTTGAACCTGTCAGAGTGGCTATATAAAAATCACTAAAGCCAGGCAGCGGTGGCACACGCCTTTAATCCCAGCACTTGGGAGACAGAGGCAGGTGGATCTCTGATTTTGAGGCCAGCCTGGTCTACAGAGTGAGTTTCAGGACAGACTCCAAAGATAGACAAAGAAATCCTGTCTGGAATAACAAACAATTTTTTTTAAATCATTGAAAACTGAAAACAAACCAAATCTACTACCCAATAAATGATGAGCAACTGCAATACATCCAGTTTTGGAATACTTGTTGTTAATAACAATGTTGGATGGGAAGAAACTCCAGCATAGGTGGATTTACTGGCTATTTTTATTTAGGTAGGTTTTATTTATTTTTTATTTATTATGTATACAACGTTCTGTCTGCATGTATGCCTGCACACCAGAAGAGAGTGCCAGACCTCATTATAGATGGTTGTGAGCCACCATGTGGTTGCTGGGAACTGAACTCAGGACCTCTGGAAGAACAGGCAATGTTCTTAACCACTGAGCCATCTCTGCAGCCCTTTACTTAGTTTTTAATAATCAAAGTGTCACATTTAGATTTGCTCTTTTATTTGTGGGTGCACACATGCATGCAGGTGCCCACGGGGCCAGGAGAGGTTTTGCATTCTTTAGAGCTGGAGCTGCAGAGGTTGTGACGTGTAGGTGAACTTTCCTTTCCTGCCCACCAGTTCCCAAATAACCAATGCAGATACTTAATATTTATAAATGCTCAGCTGATAGCTCAGGCTTATTACTAACTAGCTCTTACAACTTAAATTAATCCATTTCTATTCATTTATGTGCTGCCAGGTGGCTCATGGCTTTACCTGTTCTCCAGCATGTCTTGCTCCCTCTGTTTCTCGTGGCTACTCTCCTGACTCTGTCCTCTTCTTCCCAGAATTCTCCTAGTCTGGTTCTCCCACCCAATCTCTCCTGTTCAGCAATAGGCCAATCAGCTATTTATTACCAATGACAGTAATATATATTTACAATATACAAAGACTTAAGGAGGAGCTGGAGAGATGACTCAGCTGTTTAGAGCATTGGCTGCTCTTCCAGAGGTCCTGAGTTCAATTCCTAGCATCTACATGGTGGATCACAACTGTCTATGACTCTAGTTTCACGAGTTCTGCTGCTCTCTTCTGGTGTGCATGCATATGAACAAAACATATACATAAAATATATAAATAAACTTTTTGGGAAAAGGACTTAAAGGAAACCTCCAAATTCATATAATCAATCATAAAGGCAGAAATGGAGGTTGGATGTGGTGGCACATGCCTGTCATTGGAGACCGAGGCAGGACTGTCATGAGTTCGAGGTCAGTCCGGGCTACACAGTGAGATCCTGTCTAAAAAAAAAAAAAAATTAAAGGTTCTTTTGTTCCTTCATCATAAATACGTGGCTAGAGTAGTCTGGTGACCTCCTGCGGTGTATCTATAGGCAAAGAAGGCAATGCCCTGGGGTAGGGAATTCAAGAACGGTGGAGAAGACTGAACTCCATATTCCTTCAAAGGTCTCAAGTCGCTTCTAAAGTTCCCTCCACCCATCAGCAGCAGATTTTCTATTAGAAATACTCACTTCTAGGTTCTGTTTAGAGTTGACTGACTCTAAATACCATGAGGCTGTAGCTGGGATTCTACATTTTTAATGAAACCGCCATGAGACCCATAGGGTCTCACGACAAAGTTCCTTAGAAAGAGCAGCCTCAGGCTCCGCTCCTGCGGGTCCAGGCCCGGCCCCTGCAACGCCCACCCAGCCCCGTCCTTCCCGGCGCGGCGTAGTCTCCGCCCCTAGCCCCGCCTCCTTGCGGAATCCTCGGGCTTTAAGCCTATCCCCGACTGGCCTAGCCCCAGGCCCCACCTTCTCCTTCAGACTTTCGGGGCCTCGGGAACCCTTTCCCGTGATACCTTGCGCTCGGCTGTGGCCGTTGCCCGGCAACTCACAGGCCTAGATGCTGTGCTCGGCCATGGGGCCGCGGGGCTTCCCGCCACTTCTGTTGGTGCTCCTGAGCTGCTGCGCTTCAGCGAGCACCCAGGCCGTGGCCACCCCGGCTGTGGCCACCCCAGCCATGACGCAGGAGGACCTCAACTCCACCGAGGCCACTCCAGCCATGACGCAGGAGGACCTCAACTCCACCGAGGCCACTCCAGACATGACGCAGGAGGACCTCAACTCCACCGAGGCTACCCCAGACATGACGCAGGAGGACCTCAACTCCACCGAGGCCACCACCCCAGTCATGACGAAGGAGGACCTCAACTCCACCACTCCAGCCACTCTCCGAACCTCCGGGTCGCCTAGGACCCCGGGTACTCCCAGGGCCCCGGAGCAATCTGGCCCCAGGCCCACCCCGGTCACTGACGGTGGGTACAGAGTGTTAACTCCCTAGAGCGGGTAGAAGACTAGTGAGAACGTACGAAAATGATAACCACTCAAAGTCCCATCCTTGTTAGCCTCCCTGTCATAACCCTGAAAGAGAGATGGGATCTCTGGCACACAAGGTGGAAAGCAGGAGGGCCTAAATGAGACACTCTCAGATCCTGGAAAACTTCAGTAGACCCGAGCAACGTTAATGCCAAAGTTTATAATGAATAAATTTGCCCAGCTGAAGGTAAAATTAGATAGTTTCTGGAACGTGGAGGAAATGAACGCATAGACTCTGGTGAACTTTTCAGTTTATACATTTCAGACGCCAAAGGTGTAGTAGCTCACTTAGAATGAATAGGGAGGGCCCTTCTCTGTTGATTTAAGCGTGCCTCGTATGTTGTTTGGATGTGGGAAAGTGTAAGGTGAAGGCTTAGGCCCGGATATTAGGATTTGTGTTTATGGATAATGAATGCATCAGAAACTGATGTTACTTCAAAACAATATTACATTTACTTATTTATGTGTGTGGTGATGAGGTACCATGGCATGTGGAGGTCAGAGGACAGCTTGAATTTTGCTGCTCCCAAACCAAGTGGCTACCAGGCCTTCTGGTAAGTGCCTTTATCTGCACATATCACCAGCCCAGAAACTGATCTTTTCATCTTGCTTTACACATTAGTGAATTTTTTTTTTCGAGACAGGGTTTCTCTGTGGTTTTGGAGCCTGTAATCTGACTTTACGCCTGTGGCTTCAGGGCTCTGTGACCCTTTGAGTTTGTAAAATTTTGTAACCGCATTTTTCTAGGGTGAGGGATTGTAGCAGTCCTTAGGTTCTCCGTGGAGCTGTGATTTCAAAACAAGAACTTTAGACAGTCTTGTCCAGATTGAGAGAGAGAGAGAGAGAGAGAGAGAGTGTGTGTGTGTGTGTGTGTGTGTGTCTTTTTTATTACTGTTTGAGAGAAAAAGATCTTTCACCCAGTAAGGCTGAGAGCATAGATCACTGAAAGAGCTGTCTTTGTGTCTTTGACTGGTGTCCTGAACTCTTCGAGCTAATTTCAGGTCCTTCTTCTCGGAGGCCTTCTATGAAAACTGGTTTGTAAGAAAAAGTACGAGGGCTGGTGGGTGGTGCGGGTCAGTGGTTGGGTGTTCAGTTAGCAAGCAGGAGGCCCTGGGTTCAATCCCTAGCACCAAAGGGGGAAACAAATGAGAAATACACTTGATACTTTTATTTTTAAGATTTATTTATTATGTATACAACATTCTGCCTCCATGTATGCCCGCACGCCAGAAGAGGGCGCCAAATCTCATTACAGATGGTTGTGAGCCACCATATGGTTGCTGGGAATTGAACTCAGGACCTTTTGGAAGAGCAGCCAGTGCTCTTAACCGCTGAGCCATCTCTCCAGCCCCCTACACTTGATACTTTAATATAGGAACCAAACTCTCTGCTTTATATTTCACCTGCTGACTTGTGAATTAGCAGAGACTTCCCGTCATTATATGTGGGGACAGTATAGCCAAGTGTTGGTGTCTGAAACTCTACAAGGCTTTTTTAGGGGGAGGTTTTTTTTGTTTGTTTGTTCTTTGTTTTTTCGAGATAGGGTTTCTCTGTGTAGCCCTGGCTGTCCTGGAACTAACTCTGTAGACCAGGCTGGCCACAAACTCAGAGGTCCACCTGCCTCTGCCTCCTGAGTGCTGGGACTAAAGGTATGCACCACCACCGCCTGGCTTCTCTAAGGTTTTTGAACTGGAATGTTGTTAATCCAGGTCAGTGCACCCATTAGTGATTTTTGTCCCCCACATGAAGCTGTGCCTGAGCTGACATGCCTAGGGCTCGTGTTCAGTGCTGGCATTCCAGGGATAACTATCTCACTTATTAACTGCCGTGCAGCGGGCACCCTGACAAGTACATTACTGCACCATAACTCATTTAATCCTCACAACAACGATGTGTCTAATCTTCATCTAGTTACTTACCAAGGTTGAAGCTTTGACAACAAATCGTGCTTACAATCTTAGACACATGAGGAAGCGGACCTGATTGCTCACTTTATTTTCTCATCGTGGTTCAGGAATTTTGGTATTAGTTAGTGAGCATACACAGGTGTCCTTGGCTAGAGAGAATCCTTTTTAGAGGGAGTACATTTGTCCCTCGGACTAAAGAAAGTCCTATGCATTTATCAATAAGCTTTCGTTCCTCTTCATGCTTCTCCAAAGCATGTTATACCATTTTTTTGGAGAAGGGGATCTAAAACTTTAAAAAAGAATTTTATTTTAAATTATGTGTGTATGTTTGTATATCTCTGTGTGAGTATGTGCACATGTGTGCTGGTGTCCTCAGAGGTCAGAAAAGGGTCCCAGAGCCCCTGGAGCTTGGTTAGGTGATTGTGAGCTGCCTGACTTGGGTGCTGGGAACTGAACTTGGGTTCTGTACACAAGCGGTATGTGCTTTTAGCTCCTGAACCATATCTCCAGCCTGCTCTAAAACCCTTCCAGTCTCCCGCCTTCTCCTTCCTGCCCAGCTTCCTTCCTGACGGTTTTGCTGAGTGGCCCAGGCTGGCCTATAACCTGCATACATACCCTCTTGACTCTGCCTCCCAGCTGATGGGAAGCACAGGTGTGGAGCCTCTCATCTCCATTCATTCAGACAGTCAAGCAGGTTGGTGTGACATCCTATAAGCATTTGACTAAAATTCTTTCCTTTGTTTGTTTGTAGCTTAAGATTATTAAAAAAAAAAAAGGAAACTAAACATTACAGTTAAGATTCAATGATGCCCAAGCTGGGGGAGGGGAGGAACCACGGCATACACCTGTGATCCTGAATTTTCTACATAGAGGTGGGACAATTAGGAGGCCAGTCTGCGCCACATGAGCCTCTGTTTCAGGAAACACAGAACAGCAACAACAACCAAAAAAAAAAAAAACCCTGAAGCCCTGAATTTATTATTTCTTCCCTCCTCACAATAGTCTGTGTCATGAACTCAGTTTGTTATTTTCATGCTCTGGTATTATTTTGTTTTTTAAGATTTATTCATTTTATCTTATGTGGATGGATGTTGTCTTATACCTGCATGTATACTGTGTGTTGTAAGTGTGCCTGAGGCCAGAAGAGGGCATCGGATGCCCTGGAACCTGAGTCACAGATGGTTGTGTGCTGTCAAGTGGGTTCTAGGAACCAAATTTAGATCCACTGCAAGGGTAGCCAGTGAGTGCTCTTAGCCACCCAGCCTTCTCTTTGGGCTCTCTTATTCTTTCAAAGGGTTTTCTTCTTTTGACAAGAATGAATGCTAAATTGAAACAGTGTCACATTCTCAGCTCCCAGAGCTCTAGGAGACTGTTGGAGGAGGCTCCCTTCTGAGCTTGTGTAGGATCTCTGTCTGCTAAAGGGACTGGGAGAGGAGCACTAAAGTCGTGATGACCCGCAGAGTGGGCACAGGCAAAGTTGCCACGGGGTGGATTCCTGCTTTTCCTCCATGCTGCATTATCCTGCCATAAATTTATTATCCTGTATTGTAAATTTTTAAAGAACATTTTGACTGGCAGTGGTGGCACATGTCTTTAATCCCAGAGATAGGCAGATCTCTGAGTTCAGGGTCGGTCTGGTCTACAGAGTAAGTTCCAGGACAGCCAGGGCTACATAGAAAAACCCTGTCTCAAAAAGGAAAAAAGAAAAAAAAGGGCATTTTAAGCCAAAATAGGAACAGTTGATTATTGGTCAGGATCTTAATGACTAGGAGTTTATAGTTTCAAACCAACTGGCCAAAAAAGCCTTTAATCCTAACAGTTAATTCCAGCCTCAGGAGGCAGAGGCAGGCAGATCTCCCGGTTTGAGGCCAGCCTGGTCCACAGAGTGAATTCCAAGATAGACAGGGCAAAAAAAAAAGTTGGAAAAGAAAAAATTAAGAATAAAAAGCAACCAGGACATGTGAGGAAAGGGATGAGGTGGCCAAGAGTCCTTCCTTAGATTCTACTCTGAAGTAGGAGCGCAGGCATCTGCGGTCACCTCAGGGAGACACTGGTGTCCACAGGTGACTCTCCCCCAAGTACAATAGGAAGCAGACATTTTGTGACATTGACTTCTGGAATCCTTTGGTGGCAGGGAGCAGAAACAGCCTACCTACTGTGGTCCTCTGACTCCCACTGTTTTTTTTCCTCAGTTGCTGCTCTGTGTGTCTGTGACCTGCTTCCAGCACGGTGTGATGTCAACTGCTGTTGTGACCCTGACTGCAGCCCCACAGATTTCAGCGTCTTCTCTGCCTGCTCAGTCCCAGTTGTCACGTAAGTATATGACAGGGACTTTTGATGGCAGGTTGGCTTGGGCAATAAAATTTGGGGACAGAAAGAATGTTTCTTGCTATTCAGAAACCCTACTGTGCAAAGTCTTGCACTGTTACAAGCTGTGGCTTGTTTGCGTGCAACCCCACAAGAGTATGGGCAATGGAAGGGCATGCGTGTTGCCTCTAGAGCAGAGGTTCTTGACCTGTGGGTCGTGACCTTTGGAGGTCGCATATCCAATATCATGTATATCAGATATTTACATAGCCTTTTATAACAGGAGCAAGATTACAGTTACGAAGTAGCAATGAAATAATTTTATGGTGGGGAGTGTCACCACAACATGAGGAACTATACTAAAGAGTCATAGCATCAGGAAGGTTGAGAACCACTGCTCTAGACTGTTATGAAGTAAGTCTCTCTGTCTGTAGAGTAATATGTGCATAGATAATGTGTCACCAGTTTGTACTTGTGAATTAGTCTCATACAGCCTAGGTGTGTGTGCACACCTTTGTGTGTGTGTAGTGTATGCATGTAATCTTTGCATTCGTGTGTTTGGCAGAGGTCAACATGGGTTTCATCATCTGTTTCTTTTTACCTTACTTTTTTTTTTTTTTTCGAGATAGGGTTTCCCTATGTAGCTCTGGCTATCCTGGATCTCATCTGTAGACCAGGCTGGCCTCCCCAGTGCTGGGATTAAAGGTATCCACCACCACCACCCGGCTCCATCTTATTTTTGAGATGGGGTTTCACGTTGAACATGGAACTCTTTTGGTTTTTTGGCTAGACTGACTGGCTAACAATTTGTTCCTTCTCCTGCCCAGTGTTACAGGTACCCACCAACATCTAGCTTTTATCCATGCTGGGATCCGAACTCAGGCCCTCATGCTTCTGAGACAAGCAATTTACCCACTGAGCCACCTCCCAGCCCCTAGATTTCCCAGCTCTTTCTGTAAACATTAACTAGGATGGTTTGTGTGAGCCTCTCTGGCTGTAAACGAAGCGAGGATTCTCAGTTCACAGTACATGGGCAATGATGGAGAGAGAGATTGTCGTGACAGTACAAGGTGAAGAAGTGATCCATTCTGAGTGATCTCGGCTCGTGGTTCAGAGGTTTTTCCAAAAAAAAAAAAAAAAAAAAAAATTAGCCCTTTGAAAAGGCTCATGCATTCAGGGTGGGACCAGCTTACTGCAGAGAGAGCTGAATGAAATTCAGTGACAGCCACCTGGCAGCTTAGTCCTTTTGGAAACACAATGAACTCTTCCCATGAGAAACCATTTTATCAACCCAGTGGAGAAACTGAATCCCCCTCAGATGTAAAGAAGTCTGGAGAGCAGGTTGCTGGAGGGGGTCCTTTTCTGGCCTCAGGACTAGAGCAGGGTTTACCCTTTCTAGAAATCAGTCTGCTCTCGTCTTGGGTCTGCCAGCATGCACCACCAGTCCTACAAGAATGTCATTTTTTGAATTGGAATGCCATTTATTAAACTACAGTAATTTAATTTTTTTTTTTGAGATAGGATTTCGCAGGGTAGCTCCAGCTGGCTTAGAACTTCTTATGTACCACACTGCCTCAATCTCACAGAGATCCACCAATCTCTGCCTCCCGAGTGCTGGGATTAAATGTGTGCGCCACCACCGTTCAGCTACCTTTATTATTTTTATTTTTAATTATGTGTATGGATTCTGTCTTAGCAGAGGGGGGCGGTAATGCACATGAGTACGGTTGCCTGCTAAGGCCAGAAGAGAGTATTGGATCCCCGAACCTGGAGTCATAGGAGGTTGTGAGCCACCCAACATGGGTTCTGGGACCCGAACTCAGGTTTCTTCAAGAGCAGTACATACTTTTAACTAACTTATGAGTCACCATTCTGGCCCCCTTAAGTTTCTGAGACAGGGTCTCTTTATGCAGCCCTGGCTGTCTTGGAGCTCACTCTAAGACCAGCCTGGCATTGAACACAAGAGATCTGCCTGCCTTTGCCTCTTGAGTACTAGGATTAAGGGCATATGTCATAATACCCAGCCCCTGTACAACTTTTTTTTTTAATTTATTTAACTTTATTTTATGTGCATTGGTATGAAGGTATCAGATCCCCTGGAACTGGAGTTACAGACAGTTGTGAGCTGCCATGTGGGTGCTGGGATTTGAACCTGGGTCCTCTGGAAGACCAGCCAATGATCTTAACCACTGAGCCATCTCTCCAGCCCCTGTACAACTTTTTAAAGTTACGTTTTTATTTACTTTTTGTGTGTGTATGTTCATACTTTGGTGCTCATGTGGAGGTCAGAGAACAACTTCTGGGAGTCAGTTTTCTCCTTACATCATGTGGGTCTCAGGTCAAACTCAGGTCATCAGACTTGGCAGCAGGGACCTTTACCCTATGAGCCATCTTGCTGACCCCCAAATATGGTAATTCTAGATGTAAAGAATAGTTTTTAGAACAGAAGACGGCAAGCTTTAAGGACCAACCAGGCAACATGTTAGTCTGTGCGCGTCACTTGGGTGTCTGTTGCAGCTACCACTGATAAGGGAATGAGCCGGTGCCCTGTGTTGTGTAAAGCTTTATAAAAACAGAGTGCATTTGTAGACTTGAGAGCTTGTTGTGGAGTATTAGTTTAAGATGTATTACATTCATTAAAGCTGTGGAATATTTGTTTAATGGTGCAAAGGTTTGCGTTATGTTGCATTTGTTTAACTCTGCAAAGCTGTGTTACTTTGCCTGTCGAAAACATTTGATTGGTTTAATAAAGAGCTGAACGGCCAATAGCTAGGCAGCAGAGAGGGATAGGTGAGGCTGCCAGACAGAATAAATAGAAGAGAAGAGGAGAAGGGAGGGGAGGGGAGGGGAGGAGCGGAGAGGAGAGGAAGAGAGAGGAGGACATCAGGGGCCAGCCACATGGTCAGCCACGGAGTAAGAAGGGGGAAAGATATATAGAATAAAGGAAGGTAAAAAGCCCAGAGGCAAAAGGTAGACAGACTAATTTAAGTTAAGAAAAGCTATCTAGAAACAAGCCAAATGAAGATCAGGCACTCATAAGAAAGAATAAGTCACCATGTATTTATTGGGAGCTGGGTGGTAGGCCCCCAAAAGAGTTTTCTTTAAACAAACAAAAAAAGCTACAAGGGTTAGGGTTAAATCTTTCAGGAAAAGACTTCAGTTTTTTAAAACTTACAACCTCCCCCCAAAATATGAACCAAATTAAACTCTCCTTAGCCTTAACTCCTTGGGGATGCCTGGGTCAGGAGGATCATTTGAGCTCTGATATTGGAAAATAGCCTGGACAATTATAGGGAGACCTTATCCCTAAAATCGAAAGAAAAAAATTGCAAAAGTCATATGCTAATTTGTAGAGTGCCCATTATATGGGCTTCAGTTCATAAAGGTTTCATTATGTTTAACTGCCAACAACTCCTCCTGCCATATAATGACTCGGTGGGCTTCCTGAGCAAACCTATCCCTCATCAGATGGAACCTTCGTGAGCACAGGAGTATGTTATAGGTGCTGTCAGTGCCAGCCCAGCTGATACCAGGTAGTGGCCTTCATTAAACTGTCTTGACTGGCAGGAACACTGCTTAGTGGGAGACTGCTGGCCTGGCACGTGCAAGGCTCTAGGTGTGTGTAGTCCCTGGTAACGCACACCAGCTGACTAAGTGAGTAGAGTCCTGGTGTGACCTCTGCCTTGTCACCTTTCAGCAGATACCAGGGCGGAAAGGGACAGGATGGCAGCAGGGCCTGGTACCGGCTAGGCAGGTACTCCACACTTGGCCACCTTCTGTGCCTTTTTGAGCACCTCCTACTAGCCTAGAGACATAAAGCTGAGTTTGCCATGCTACTTTTAAGAGCTTACTGTTAGATGAGGGAGCGGGGTGAATGAGGCAGGGCCCCGAGGAACACCAGAGATGCCAGAACACTCAGCTAGGCCAGGGAAGGCTTTCTAGAAAAAATGGTCCAAGCAGTGTTGAGTCCTGAGGGACAAGTACAAGCTGGGCAACACAAGTTTGTGGGTTGTGGGTAGGCATCCTGGGCTGTGGCATAGGCTGAACAGGCAGCTGAGATAGAGAAGAACGGGCAAGAGAGCAGGGCAGGGTGACCCAGTGGGTCAAGGTGCTTCCTACCGAGCCTGCCGGCCTGAGCTTGATCTCTAGCACCTACACAGCAGGAGAACCAACTCATATAAATTGTCCTCTGTTTTCCACAAACACACACATACACACCAGACAAATATAGTAAAAATACTTTTAAAACTTCCTAGAATGTTTTTATATTTATTTGATTTATATATATGATTTATATATTATATATTTGATTGTGTGCATGTATGTGCTATGTGCACTAAATGCATGCGGTACCCACAGAATCCAGAAGAGAGCATCATATCCCCTGGATTTGGAGTTGCAGGCATGAGCTGCCTTGATGTGGGTTCTGGGATCTGAACCTAGGTTCTCTATAAGTGCAGGAAATGCTTAACCACTGAGCCACCTCTCCAGCTCCCAAAATATCATAATCTTAATGCCAACCAAGTTTATGGAATAGTGCTCTGCACTATATTCCACACCCAGCAGCCTCCCCTTAATGTTACTGTTGTTGTTGTTATATTTTTGAGATAGAACCTCACTGTATAGCTCTGACTGATGTAGAACTGCCGTGTAGACCTGAACTCACAGACCCATTTGTCTACACCGCCCTAGTGCTGGGAATAAAGGTGTGCACCACCATGCTTGGCAGGAGTTATTCTGCATGCCCTCTTTCTGTTAGAGAGAAAAGCTTCGGTGCCACCCTCTAACAGAAACAAATACAAATGTTTGGATGTCAGACTTCATCAGTGTCCTTGTGGTTCGTCTTAGGGTAGTAACAGCGTCTGGAAGATTAATGTGATCTGGCTTAGATTGTGGACTGAAAACTTCTGTTGTTTCCTTTCACTCTCAGGGGTGATAGACAGTTTTGTAGTCAGAAGGCAGCTGTCTACTCAATGAATTTGACAGCAGACCCTCCTCACCGGGTCTTTAAACTCATTGACCAGATCAACCCTTCCATCTTCTGCATCCATATTTCAAACTGTAAGTATTTGAATTTGATAGATTTTGTGAAGCCCTGTTTTTCTTTTAAAAGTTGCTTTTTGGGAAAATACCTCATTCAGTTCCATTTAAAGCGCCCATTCTGTGTTTTGGCTGGAGGCTGATTCACAGGTAACTTTATAGACCCTTGGCACACAGTGTCTTCAAGTCCTTGTGCTGTCGCTGTCTTTATCTTATACTTGACTTCAAAGATGTTTATGCCTAGTAACCATGGGAATCCAGGTTGTGTGTGTGCATGCATGCATGTACGTGTGTGCACGTGTATGTGTGTGCACGGTTATTTCCTCTTGGAGTAATAGTTGAGAATGTTTCATCTTTAAATGTTACCTGTGGTTTCCGTTTCCCTTTTCTTTTTTATTTTTACTCAGAGTATTTGCATGAATGCAGGGTCTTTATTTTCACCTGAGCAGTCAGCCTAGGCAGTGGGTTACTGCTGAGGGTGTGCTGTTCTCGGGATATCAAAGAGCACAGGCACACTCACGGCTCTGCCAGCTAACCTTCATTATCTCATTCCAAATCTTCCCTATTTGGGATTTGTTCCCTCGTGCGTAAAGCCTTGGGGGGACTGTGCTGTGATTTGTCCTACATGACAACTGACAGTGACTGTTTAAGTCATAACAGCAGCCTAATGGACACGGAGCCTGCCTCTACCTCGCCCTTCATGCCATGAATAAGTCTTATCTTCCCACAGCCACCCAGAGAGAATGTCCCCAGGAGGGGGTAAGAAGCAGACACTTGTCTGTGTGCTGGAGAAAGTGACCAGCTCTGTCCCTTGTTTTCTGCTGTGTTGTTTTCTGCAGGCCTTCGAAGCAGTTACTACCAACCACACTGTTAGATGCAGCCAAGTCTAGTGATCCTGTTTGTTTGCTTATTGATTTTTCAAGACAGGATCTTGGCCTGGAACTCATCATTTAGATAAGGGCGGTCTTAAAGCCATGATAGTAGGGATCCTGTTCATTTAAGAAGCCTTAAATCCTGGGAGATGCTGGGCAGTGGAGGTGCACGCCTTTAATCACAGCACTTGGGAGGCAGAGGCAGGTGGATCTCTGTGAACTTAAGGCCAGCCTGGTCTACTGAGCGAGTGCAAGGACAGGCTCCAAAGCTACACAGAAAAACCCTGTCTCAAAAAGAAAAAAGAAAGAAAGAAAATCCAAGGAGAGGCAAATATAAAAGAAAACCTTTTATTTCTTTTAAGATAGGGTTTTTCTGTGTAACCTAGATGTCCTGGAACTCACTATGTGGACCTTGAACTCAGACCCACCTGCCTCTGCCTATGCTAGGACTAAAGGCTTGTGCCACTACCACCAGACAAGAAAACATTGAAAACTACATTTATTTATGAGTGTGCACATGCATGCATGCGTACATAGGTTAGAGGGTGTCTTTTCTAGAATTAGTTCTCTCTTTCCACTATCGGGGTCCTGGGGATCCAACTCAGGTTGTCAGGTCTGGCGACAAGTGTCTTTATTTACGGAGCCATAAAGAAAGTCCAGAAAACCTTTTATTATATCAGCCTTTTTGTTTTGATTTTTGAGACAGGGTTTCTCTTTGTAGCCCTGTTGTTGAACTAGCTTTGTAGACCAGGCTGGCCTCTAATGGACTCAGAGATCTGCCTGCCTCTGCCTACCACGTGCTGGAATTAAAGATGTGCACCACTACCGCCCAGCTTTTAACATCGCTCTTGTTACTACTAAGAATGGGCTTCTAAAGTAGGGATGTCACATACTCCATACATTTCTGCTGATTTTCAATGCTTTGTCTAAAAACAGACAAGCCTGCTCTGTCCTTTGCTAACCCGGAAGTGCCTAATGAAGACAATTTCGACAGACTGATACAAGCATCAGGTGGCTTTACGCTGAGTGCCACATCTGACGGTTCTTCTACAGCCACCTCAGATACCCCACAGCCCACTAAATACGAGGTGAGCCAACAACGTGATGGAAGTCTCTCACACATCCTGAAATGTCAGCTAATTTAAGTGTCAAGATAGAATGCCAAACTACCAGCCCTTGGGACATAGTTGACACCACAGAGAGTCATTGCTGCTCCTCTCAAAGATCATGGGAAGCCAAGTGAGGGTTCAAATTCTGAACCCAGGATTTGTTTGAGGCCACTTCTGCAGTTGAAATTTTCTTTTCTTTTGTTTTTGTTTCTTTGTTTTTTTCAAAACAGGTTTTCTCTGTGTAACAGCTCTGGCTGTCTTGGAACTCACTCTGTAGACCAGACTGGCCTTGAACTCCCAGAGATCCACCTGCCTCTGCCTCCCAAGGGCTGGGATTAAAGGCATGCGCCACTACCGCCCGGCTCTGTGGTTGAATTTTATGTCACAAAATTTTCTGTTCTTTTCAGCCCAAGAGACCACAGCAAACTGATTGAAGCCTGTCTCTGGGCTTAGGGAGTGGACTGCCTGGGTGCCAGGTCCTCGTCTCAGGATCATATTTTATTTTACAGATATTAGGAAGCTGTGTGCTATTTTATATATCCCTTCATTAGCAAACCAGTAAAATATGACCCATTAATGATGCGTGTACTTTTTTATTGATTTTTATTGAGCTCTACATTTTTTTCTGCTCCCCTCTCTGCCTCTCCCCTCCCCTTCAACCCTCCCCCAAGGTCCCCATGCTTCCAGTTTACTCAGGAGATCTTGTCTTTTTCTACTTCCCATGTAGATTAGATCTATACTGGTGCCCACCTATAATCTCAGCATTTGGGAGGTGGAGGCAGGAGAAGCAGGAGTTGAAATTTAAAGCAGCCTGAGCTACATGAAACCCTGCCTCCAAACAAAACAAGAGGGGTGTTGAGATCACTAAGTGGTTAGGTACTTGAGCCACAGCACAAAGACAGGTGTTTAGATCTCCACTATCCTCGTAAATGCTTCAGGAGGTCAGCATCGAAAGGTGGACATGGGATCTCCAGGAGAAAGCTGGCTACAGACTAACTCCATCTGCCCGCTCAGGGTTTAATTGAGAGACCTTGCTTCATTGAATAATGTAGTTGAATGACTGCAATGCTGCCTGTTATCAACCTTAAGCCTCCATTTATTTACCCATGTACCCATGTGCCCATGCAGACACACACATGCGTGTGTCCATGCACATACAAACAATTATATCATATACACACATGTGTATGGAAAAGGAAGGGCAAAAATAACCTTTTCCGAAGCATCCTTGGGAAAGGGAAGTCTAATATAGACTAGTTGGAGTGGGAAGCAGCAGAGGAGCCTCAGTAAAGATGGAAGGCTCTCATTGGTAGGGTGCATGCTTAGTGTGCTCCAGGCCGTGGTGTCAATCCCACCTGCTCTGCCCCTCCCCACACAAAAAAAAAGTCCACATTGCAAACCTTTGTAAAAAAGGCTGGCTCTTGTTAATCCTGGTCTGTAAGTGTATCTACAAAATTTGTACATAATTGTAGAAGCGGGGTTCATGGCCACATTGTTTTTCTAGAAAGCTCTCTTGTTTTTCTGCAATAACCTTTGTGTCTTGCCAAGTCAATATGAAGGCCAGTTATTGTTCTTTGAGCATTCCCTGTGTGCTGGGCACTATGGGGGCTTTCCCAGCATTACTGAATACAGCATACCGATCACTGCTGTCCCACTAAACAGAGAAATGGGTGCAGGAGAAGAGCTGTGGACCAGTGTCAGAGCATCTTGACAAGCCCGCCTTGTGCGTGTCCCACCATTCCAGTCTTGGCAGCACTGGGGCTGGAACCACGCTGCTCATGGATCCAGCACCCCAGCCCCAGCCCTTCTATATGTTTTTAGTTTTTCTTCTTTGATTCTCACTGTATGTTCAGCTGGTCCTTGAAATGATAATCTTCCTGTCTCTACTTCCTGAGCAAAGGAGTACACCAGCTCTATCCATTCTTTTTTATTTTTAATTAGAAACATTAATTATGTGTTCCTATTTCTTTATTTTGAGATAGGGTCTCACTCTGTAGCCTTGACTGTCCTAGACCTTGCTATGTAGATCAGGCTGGCTTCAAACTCATAGAGATCTGCCTGCTTCTGCCTTTGAGTGCTTATGTTGGGGGGGGGGGGACATGTGCAAGTGAGTGTAGTGCCTGTGGAGGCCAGGAGAGGGCGCTGAGTTACAGGTGGTTGGAACTGCCTGATGGGGGCAGGTTAGAAACCGAATTGGGTCCTCTGCAAAGGCACTATGTATTCTTAGCATCTGCCCCACCATCCTTTCTTAGCAGATGCAAGCAGACCTGGTCTCAAAAATTAAGGTGAAGAACAATTGAGGAAGACATCCAGTTGACCTCTGACCTATGGCCCCTCTCCCACATCCACACACAAAATCTTGTAAGATTTTAATGAGTATCACAACTGCCATTTAAATGAATGTTACTGAACAGTGATTTGTTCACACCTGTGCTCAGCCATCCAATTCCTGTCCACAGAGGGAAACACTACTTCAGCTTCTCAGCCAAGGGGCATTCCATAATGAAACAGGGGACACTAGAGTGACAGGCGCACACACAGGTGCACATGTTCTTTTTAGCCTCTATTTATTTACTTGAGGTAGGATCTCACTATGTAGCTATGGTTCACCTAGAAATTCCTATGTGGACCAGGCTGATGTCTAATTTACAGACTTCTGCCTGCCTCTGCCTCCCAAGTAGGAGAGGATTATAGTTAAACCTGGGTTAAAGGCATGGACCATCATACCTGCCTTAAACAATTTTAATCCCATCATTTGGGAGGCTGAGGCAGGAGGACCACTTGAGCCCTTTGAGCCTTAGAGGAGGAGTTCAAGACCAGCCTGGGCATCATGGTAAGACCTCATCGATAGATAGATAGATAGATAGATAGATAGATAGATAGATAGATAGATATACATACATACATGAAAATTTAAGGGGCTAGCGCAGTGGTTCTCAACTTTCCAATTCTGTGGCCCTTTAATACAGTTCCTTATGTTGTGGTGACCCCAACCATAAAATTATTTTTGTTGCTACTTCAGAACTGTGATTTTGGCTGGGCGGTGGTAGTGCACGCCTTTAATCCCAGCACTCGGGAGGCAGAGGCAGGCAGATCTCTGTGAGTTCGAGACCAGCCTGGTCTACAAAACCAAAAAAAAAAAAAAAAAAAAAAAGAACTGTGATTTTTCTACTGTTATGAATGGTAATGTAAATATTGATATGCAGGATGGTCTTAGGGAATACCTGTGAAAGGGTCATTTACTTCCAGGTTAATAATCACTGATCTAGGGGCTGGAGAGATGGCTCAAAGGTTAAGAGCATTGGCTGCTCTTCCAAAGGTCCTGAGTTCAATTCCCAGCAACCACGTGGTGGCTCACAACCATCTATAAGGGGTCTGGTGCCCTCTTCTGGTCTGCAGGCATACACACAGACAGAATATTGTATACATAATAAAAAAAAAAAATCACTGATCTAGGCCTCTTCCTCACAACTCAGCTAATTTCTGCTTCTTCCAGGCTGCTGACTGGTCTGAGCGTCTCCTTTGCAGCTCTGTTCATTTAGTCTCAGAGGAACTCTCGGCTTTTATTGCTTACTCTGGCAAGGAGGGGCCTAGTGAATCTGTTCAGTTTCAGGGATTTCCTGAAGTTCCTTAGAGTTGTTTCCCTTCCTGCTTAAGGAACCTCCCTGCAGGGCAGAATGTTTCAGTCTTGGAGGACACCGTTACACAACAGTTTTAGCTGTGCAGCCTGGGCTGGCCTTAAACTCATAAAGATCCATCTGCTTCTGCTCCTGAGTGCTGGGATTAAAGATGTACACCACCACATGAAGCTTAAAATTTATTTTAAAAAGGTGTGTTTGTGTGTGGTTGACAGCTGGGACTGTGCTCAGCACTGTGTCCCCAAACCCACAGCTCTGTGGGCACTGCCATGTGTCCAGCACATGCTGGAGGAACAGCCTGGCTCACCTGTGTGCTCTGTTTGCAGTACGGAGTTCCTCTGCAGACGGCAGGCACATCTGCAGGTTCATTTCTTAGACTGCCTTCGCCTCTCACGTCATCTCTGTGCACAGATGAGAACCCTGCAGGTAAGAGGCTGCCCCTGCTCTTCTGTTAGTCAGTCACTTCAGCTTGCCAGTTAAACAGGCTTCATAGCCTAAAGACTCTTGAGGTAGAAAAGCCTCGAAGGTTGCCTGCCTGAAGAGGTCCTTTCTACCCTGGTCAGTGACTGCCTGAACCCTGCGGTAAGCACCTGGAAAGTAACATGCGGGTACACATTTCGGGGATTACAGATCTCTACAGCATTTGTTTAAGTACTTACATGTGCTGGTCGCCATGCTGCATGAGGCTGATTCCTCCGGTTAACCATAACCCAGGGGTCAGTGACATGGCTCAACAGGGAAAGGTGCTTGCTACCAAGTCTGACAATTTGGGTTTTATTCCTGAGACTCATGGAGTGGAGGGAGGGAGTTGACTTCCACAGGCTACCCCCTGCCTTTCAGCCATGTGCTGTGTCTCTCAGGCAGCCACCCACCCACAAGTCAAATGTAATTTAAAAAAAAATTAAAATTGTCTTCACAGTATCCCTTACGGCCATGCTAACATTGCTAGGGTTCCCCCCCCCCCCAGAAGTTCAGTGGTGAGGTTTTCAGTTTCTTTTCATTTGTGTTGGTTGGTTGTTTGTTTTTAGTTTTTGAGACACTTGATGTGTCAGGCTGACCTTGAGCTCACAAAGACCTACCCACCTCTGTGCCTCCCTGTGCCTTTAAAGGAATTAAAGTCCCAGGCCTCCACGTCTGGCTCTCGCTTGTTTTCTGAGTCAGGGTCTTTTGTGTATCTCATCCTGGTCTTTCCAACTTTATCTCCCCAGTTCTGGGATTCCAAGTGTGCACCCCATGCCTGCTTGTGTAGGATTTCTTTGGCTGAGTCTCACAGTGGGAGCACTGAGACCGTTGTGCTTAGGGGCCTGGGTAAGAACCACTTCTTCCAGGAGAGCAGAGAAGCCAAGGCCTAGGGCCTGGGCAAAAGAAGGCCGAAGCCGTGGTGCTCTAACCCTCAGCTGGCTGTGAGCAACTGTGATGAATGACTGGCTAACAAGTGCTGATGAGAAGAAGCTTCTCTGCACAAAGAGGCCAAGGCCAGTTAAAACCAGCTGAAGCCTGGTGAGGCGGCATGCCTCAGACCCTAACTCTTGGAAGATGGAGGAAGGATGACCAGTTTGAGACCCACCTGAGCTACATAGTGAGATCTTGTCTCAAAAAGCAAACAAGGCAAACTAAGAAGCCATTTCCACTTTTCAGAGTGACAAAGCTCAGAGAGTTTGAAGCTGTGGGGAACAGATATTCCCCTGCAGGAGCTGGTGGAACAGTTGGTCCCACCCTGCCAAAGGCGGTATAACATATGAATCAAAATTAGCGAAGCTCCTGCAAGAAGGCTTGGCCCACATACAAAAGCCCCATGCAGACTGTGACAGCGACAGTCAAGGCAGAGACAACTGCAGTGGCCATTAGCAGGGAGCTGGGGAGTAATTATGCCACTTCCACAAGAGAACACTAATTATCTCTTCACGGCCGCTGCAGAGTCTTCAGGATGCACTCATTGCTCATGGAAAAGACGCACAGTTTAGTGCATCATGTGCACAGCTGTGTCTAAAGGGGGAAATAATTGTTTTTTAAAAAAACCTTTTACGTATTTGTGTTTATAGTATCCCTGAAAGCTTCAGCAGGCAGGCGCGACACTCCCTTGGGCAGGGACCTGGGCGGGAAACAGAATTGGGGAGACACTGTTCAGTATCTTTTGTGTCTTTTAAGTGTAGAATATTTTGTGCATGTATTTCCTAATTGAAACCCAGTTGTTAAACCTCATTTTAAATGTGCTGCATTTGTGTTGTAGATTATTTTGCCTTTTATACAGTTTTTGTTCCCATTTGTTAGCTAAACATGTCTGTATTCCCCCTCCCCCACCCCACCCCGGGATGTCACCTTCTCCAGCATTCCTGGTGAGCCAGGCCTTCAAATGCAGCAGAAGGGTGGACATAGAAGAGTGTGAACAAATGGAAGCCCTCAGCATGGCTCATTACAGCAGCCCTGCCATCCTGAGGGTAAGGATCAGCTGGTACACAGCTCTGTCTGTGCTCTGGTCTTCACACCCTCAAAGATGCAGAGTGATCTCAGCACGTGCCTGACGTGGGTGTGCACTTGTGTTCTCTAGCACTGTGGTGACAGTGACTGCTGAAGTGATCTTTAAAAAAAGATTTAGGTATGTATTTTATGTATATGAGTCTACATGTACATCTGCACACCAGAAAAGGGCATTGGATCCCATCACAGATGGTTGCGAGCCACCCTGTGGTTGCTGGGAATTGAACTCAGGACCTCTAAAGAGCAGCCAGTGCTCTCCCCTCTGAGCCATCTCTCCAGCCCCTGCTGAAGTGATCTTTATGAAGCTTGTATGTACTTGGGTTGTATCTTGTTTTTATTCAGTTTTAAAATTTCCTTCATTCAACCTTGATAACAGCCGACCAAGGCTAAGTTTTGAGTGACTGCGAACAGCTTTGGAAGTCTGGTGTTTAGTGCCTGTGGTGTTAACAGTCCTGTGGGCACCAAAAAACGTGGGCTCTCAGAAGCAGCAGGGCCGTGAGGTGGTACGTAGTAGTGACACCAAGAAGGCAGGCCTCTGGAATGGTGCTTCTCATGGGAAGGACAAGGTTGTAGAAGGAAATACGGTGACTGGCACATAGAAAGGAGCAGGAGAGGACCAGCCTACGTGGAGAGATTGCTGTCGTCTTAGTGATAACTCTAATGGATGACAGTGGCCTTTAGCTGAAGCCTGAAATGCTGTAGAAATGCACCTATATCTTGTGCCTAACTAAGTTTATTGTGGTTTGCTTTTGTGTAGGTGCCTAATTCAACGACACAGGTAAAAGCATTTCACTATCTCTGTCTCTCTTTCTCTCATTCTTTGTCTCTCTGGGGGTGGGGATGTGCACATGTGTGTGTACATGTGTGTGCAGATGTTTTTGTCCAGGGATCAACCCATGAGTATTACATTCCACAAGTCATCCACTTTTTTTTTTTTTTTTTTTAAGATTTATGTGTATCCAGGCATAGAAGTAAGTGGCTTTACTCCCAGTAATTAGAAGACAGAGATAGGCAGATCTCTGTGAGTTCCAGGCCAGCCAGGGCCACACAGTGAGATCCTGTTCTTAATCAAAACAAAGAAAAGAAGCCAGATGGTGGTAGCACATGTCTTTAATCCCAGCACTCGGGAGGCAGAGGCAGGCGGATCTCTGTGAGTTTGAGACCAGCCTGGTCTACAGAGCTAGTTCCAGGACAGGCTCCAAAGCCACAGAGAAACCCTGTCTCGAAAAAAAAAAAAAAAAAAAAA
>NW_026067985.1:7575483-7672741 GCF_014885135.2 Alexandromys fortis | reverse complement strand
AAAAAAAAAAAAAAAAAAAAAAAAAAAAAAAGATATGTCAGGCCTTTCTGTGACGTCCTTCCAGCCTCTAGAAAGTGCTTTGATTCTACCGTCCCAAACTGAGCTGGCCCAGTCACCATGGCGTCTGTAAGTCACAGACTCAAGCTGCTGGGGCGGTTTGGTAGGCAGACAGTTGTGGAGATTGCCTTTTTCTTTTTCTGTCACCCATGTCCCCACACTTGTCTGCATGGGAGCAAGTGATCTGAACTGGAAGGACAGTTGTAGGTTGTCTTGGTCATGGGAGCAGGCGTGCAAAGACTGCATCTTTATTTCTAAAGTGACAGCTCCGGCACTTGCCAGTTTAAGTTAGAAACATCTTTGCGTTAACTGAAGAGAGTGTAAGAGCAAGTGTTCCGGCACTTTCCCAGACAGGCCTCCAAGAACTGAAGTGGAGCATCCTGTCAGAAGCGGCTGGGCTGTCTTCAGGAGATTGCTTGTCACTTCGTCACTCTTCTGGTGTTGGTCACAGTGACAAATGTCCCGTAAAAAGTTTGTCTGGCTCTGTCTTTCCTCAAACCTGCTGCCTACCTCGCCAGCAACTGTGTGAGGTGCCTGTGAGGTCCATCTCCTGAGGCAAGGGGCTGCTGAAACTGGGGTTCTGACCAATTCTATGGCATTTAGTACTGCAGTCTAACCCCAGGATGTTTTCATCACCCCGAAGAATCCCCGTCCCTTAGGTGTCGCTCGGCAGTCTCCTCTGTTTGCTCCGGTCTATGACAACCACTTTGGTTTCTGTGGATTCGCCTGTGCGGACATTCCATGTTTAGTGGAGTCTGCAGTATGTGTGACCTTTGGTGTCTGGGTTCTCTCACTTGATGTTTTCAAGACTCACCCATGTGGTAGCATGTTTTGGGATTTGATTTTTTATGGGTGAATAGCGTTCCTTGTGGAAATGGACTCTTGGGCTATTTCCATCTCTGTGATGAATAGGATCTTAGAACACTGCTCTCCAAATTTTCTCTGACTGTGTATATATGTATGTTTACATGGAAATATCTTCAGCATGCACAGGGCATGGCAGTGTGCATGTCCTCTACTTTGCATTATTGTCACTAAAGGTTCATTTTAGGCTTTGGTTGTTGTAACAGAGTCGCTTGTGTTATATGTAGCCTGTAGTAGCCTCATAACCAAGGCTGTCTTCCCTCCCAGGTCTCCATCAAGATCCAGTCTGTCCTGTATCAGTCTCTCAATCACACACTGACCCGGTTAGAAGGCCATGGCGTCCTGCGGCCTTCTCTGGTCAGCACTGGGCAAGACAGACTCTGCAGCAATGTTGTTCTCGAGGTGGGTGCCCATTGTGACTCTGCAGTCCTGCTCTGATGCCTGATTCCAGCCTGTTGGCCTCCAGGGAAAACTCTGGCCCACACCATGATGGCGCTTCTTGGTCTGACCTCCAACTGCTTCCGCTGCTCTGTGGTCTCATCAAAGGACACGTTTCTCCATGTCTCCGTAAATCCAGCTCCTTGCAAGGATACAGCAAAGTTTCCTTGTCAGGCTGAGGAGATGGGGATTAAGAATGTTTGTTTCACACACATAAGGACCTCAGTTCGAAGCCCTAGCACCCATGTAAAAAGCCAAGCATGGCTACTATACCTGGCTGTAACCCCAGCTTTGGAGGACAGACAGGCAGAGCCCAAGAGTGCACTGTCCAGGCAGCCTGGCTGAAATTGAGAGCTTGTGGTTCAATAAGAGACTATGTCTCAAGGCAATAAGGCAGAGAGTTACAGAGGAAGACATGTCATGCTCTGCCCTCTATGTGTGTGTGCATGGACACATACACACATGTACACTCATGTACACACACGTGTGTACCACACACACACAATTTTTTTTTGTTTGTTTTTTGAGATATAGCTTTGGAGCCTGTCCTGGAACCTGCTCTGTAGACCAGGCTGGCCTCAAACTCACAGAGATCCACCTGCCTCTGCCTCCTGAGTCCTGGGATTAAAGGTGTGTGCCACTACCCTCTGTCCCCCCACAATTTATTGTCACCACCACTTATTGATTAGATCTTCTCTGCTGCAGAAATAGTCTGTTCAAATCGTGAGTCAGCTGCTCTGAAAGATAAAAAATTGATTACAGAGAGTCTGAGGGGGCTCTGTCCACTGGGACACTAAGGGGACATCACTGATGTGATTGGACAGCAGAGTTGGGGGTTGTGGCTTTTTTGGGGCTGCTTCATCAGAGGTAGTAACATGGCTGCTGAGCAGTGGTGGGCGGAGATTGATGAGCCCCATTCTGTTCCAGGTGAAGTACAGCCTGCTGTACACAGCCACAGGCCAGATACGGGAAGCTGGCCTCTCCCTCGTATTGGGGACATTCAGCAGCACAGTGACTCTCCTGCAGCAGAAGTTTGAGATCCACTTTATTCAGGTAGGTTTGAGTGTTCTGTTCAATTATTTGGCTGCCAAGTTGAAGGAAAGCCTGACTTCTGGGTGAGGTATATTCTAGAAGCATGACCCGGCGGAAGCCGGGTGCTGTCCCATGCCTCGCGGGCTCACAGAGCGCTGTCCTCCCACTCTTGGGGATCCATTTATACTTCAGAACGGGGTGCTGTTCCTCCAGATGTTGTAAGGAGCACTGTGTTGCCCCCCGCTGTGCCTCAGCAATGCTGCACAGGATGTCACCTTGCTTTTCAGCACGACACCAAGCCTGTTCCTCGCAGCGGCAACCCTGGTTACAGGGTGGGACTCCCGCTGGCCGCTGGCTTTCAGCCTCAGAAGGGGTATCCTTTTTTTGGATCTGTGGAGAAGGTCACCTTCCCTGTCTGCATGGATGGGCTGTGCTTCCATTTGCTGCCAGGGATGCTGTAGGCAGCTTGTAGGAAGGAGGCACCTGACTCGCCAGGGCTTCCTCTGAGCCGGTGAAATGTGGTGGGGCTGTGTGGAGTAGAGACTGGTACTTTAGGGGAAGAGAACACTGAAGTTAAAAGGGCACCTAGGCTGGGCATTGTGGTGCACTCAGGAGACAGAGGCAGGCGGGTCTCTGTGAGTCTACAAAGCCAGAACTACTAGAGAAACCCTATCTTGAAAAAACAAAACAAAACAACAAACAAACAAAACAACAATAACAAAACAAAACAAAAAAACAAGGACACCTGGAGGCAGAAGGGTTGGAATAATTTATTCCTTCCCTTTTGTTTTTGTTTTGTTGAGACTGGACCTCTCTGTGTCCTGAAGCTCGCCATGTAGACCAGGCTGGCCTCAAACTCAGATTCTCCTTTGGGACTTGTGCATACCAGGAGAGCACCCTGCCGCTGAGCTGTGTGTACCTCAGCCCTTTCCTTATCCTTTTTTTTTTTTTTTTTTTTTTTGGTTTCTCGAGACAGGGTTTCTCTGTGGTTTTGGAGCCTGTCCTGGAACTAGCTCTTGTAGACCAGGCTGGTCTCAAACTCACAGAGATCTGCCTGCCTCTGCCTCCCAAGTTTGAAACAAGGCTTTGGCAAGTTGAGCTGGCTAGTCTTGAGCTCATTCTAGTTCAGGAATCCTCAAATGTACTGCCCTCCTTAGCCTTTTTAGTGTCTTTATTACAGGCCCAGCCACCGCACCTGGTTGGAATTAATTCTGAAGGTGCGCCAGTAGAAAGATTTCCTGGTGTCTTTTTGCCCATCCTGGGAACAACCAGAGGCCCAGAGAAGGGGATGGATGGCACCTCGCTCATGTCTCATGTCATATAGTGATGCCACTTTCTTCCTGGACAGTCAGGCTGCTCTGGAACAACCTGTCCCTTAACAACCTGTGAATGTCTGGGATTATTCAGACAACAAACAGACAAGGACAGTTTACCATTCTTCATAGCACAGGCAAGCAGGACTGCCTTGCCAGCGAGGGGCTCCGGGACCCCGTGTTGTTTGGCTACAATGTACAATCTGGCTGTCAACTCAGGTGAGAGTGACTGCGGCAGAGAAAGCATCCTCCCTTCTCCTGTTTTAACCAGGTCACCAGCAAAACCGCTGTAGCCTTTCCGGTCCAAACACGGCGGAGGACGGATGGCAGAGCTTTGTGTGCTTCGTGGTTAAGGTTAAATAGCTTTTGAGTTCTGAGCAGAAAACATTTCCCTTGAAAGTCCTTCCTATTTCTGGATTTTTAATTTTACAGCATAAGAGAACCACTGAACAAAAACTGGAATGTGACATGGGGGATAAGGTCTCCCTGCATAGCTCAGGCTTGCCTCGAACTCCTGGTCCTCCTGCCACACCCTCCTCAGTGCTGCAGTGGCATTTCTGGATCTTTGGTTCTGTGAATTTGTCACTGAATTCCCACTCTGTACAAACACGTGCCTTTGTCCCCTTCATTTCCTCTCTACCCATGCCCTCCCCACATCCTTGGTGTGGCTCTGTCAAGAGTTTGATTGCTAGCTCTGATCTCAGACCAGCATTTCTTCTGAGGGTCCCACTGAACCCTTCCCACAGGATGCCAGGAGGCAGCAGCCCAGGATAAACCCTGGTTCCCTCCTGTGGAACTCGCATGTGCCAGCACCCTTCAGGAGGACAGGATATGGGAAGGCACTGTCCTTGCCATGCACATGGTACAGAGAGAGAGATGGTGGAATACAGGCTGGGAAACTGTTGGGGTCATCTCCATGACCAGGATGCCCCAAAGTCAGGACCGCCCCAGGGGTTAGATGATCACGTTTTTTGGAGAGGAAGAAAGGACGGAAGTGTAGAGTTTGACATGTCCTGGAGCTTGTCAGTGCCTCCCTGAGTAGGCCTCTCTTTCCTTCCCAAAGATTGACAGGCACCATCCCCTGTGAGCTGCTGGCACAGAAGATTCAGGGCCTACTGAGAGGCCAGGCCTTCCCTGACTATGTGGCTGCATTTGGGAATTCCCGGGCCCAGGATGTGCAGGACTGGGTGCCTGTGCGTTATGTCACCCACTCCTCCAACATGAAGGTAAAGAGCGAGAGGCTGCTGGCCACCTGCTAGTGTGGGTCACAGGTGGGGAGGGAGGCACAGGGGAGGCAGTGGGGTGGCTGCACTAAGCTAGGCTTTCCAGCTCTGCCCCTCTTCACAATGCCCTTGTCAGTCAGTAGTTTTCAGCCTCTGCTTGCTTCCCTGTAACACGAAAACTGAAAGGAGCAGAGTCGGCACAGGACACCCCAAGACCAGGTACAGAGGGTCAAAGGGCAGGGAATGACACAAAAACAGGAGCTAGAGGGAGAAGGGAAAAGGAACAAGGGAGGGGGAAAGGAATATTTGCTTTGGAGAGATAAAGGCCTACTTCTTGAGAGAGAGGAGACAGACATTGTCCATGGGCAAACAGCAGTTTATAAAGGGAATAAAGGAAACCCTGTTGTTAGGATGAGTTGGTTTGTTTTAATTGGGCATGTTAACTAGGGCAGTCAGAAGGGGCTTCTGATTGCTGGACTTCAATATGTTGATAGCTGGACCTTGGTAGTCAGTTTCAGAAGAGGAAGTGGCCAAGTAAGGGAATAGCCCTTGGTGGCTAGCTTTATGAATGTGATCTAACAGTTCAACAAGGCAGAGGGAATGGGGGAGGGCAAGGCCTGCCAGAGCCATGTTTGCCATGCTAGGGCTACTAAAGCCCTTCAGAAACAACATCACTGACCTCACAGGGCTGTTCAGAGGGTTAAGTTTGTTTGGCTGTTGTCAGGACACAGTGGTTACTCCATAAACTGGAAGCATGAGTGACCACCACAGTCACTGCGGTTGAGAAATCCCCTCACCAAAAAATGTGACATCCAAACCTGAAACTTTCTTAGTGCCAACATGTCACCACCAGTGCCTGATGATTACGGTCAAAACTTGGGCCCAGTGAGATGCCATTAACTCTAGACTGGCTGAGTGAGGTGGACATGAACAATGGATTCTGTCTAGCCTCATGAATTTCTCAGTCATCATGGCTATGCAAATATTCCAAAATCCAGGATGGTCAACTTGGACAACAGTGATGCAGTAAGTCTTCCTAAGGTATCTGGTGACATGGGGGACATGGGATGTGACCTCCTGCCTCTGCCACTTCCATTCCATGCCCTCTGGGCTGGCATGGCAGCCCACCCACACATGAGCTCTTTCAGTTCCAAAGTTCCCCAAAGTTTAATGGGAGCTGACATCCTACAAATAGCTTCCTGGTCACATATGACTCCTCCGCCCACCTCCTCCTTTTGTCTTAGTGGCAAAGTGTGGGCTGTCCCCAGTGGAGGTGTGCACTCCATTCTCCCCTAATTGCTCAGCTGTTTCTTGTCACAGCTGCTTCAGGCCTCTCATTATCTGCTTTGTATATTTATAAGGAGTGGCACAGTGGGGAGAAGAACTTCACCAGATCCCACTCCGAGGACCGCCTCACCCCTGTGCCAGCCACCAGTGAACATGGGGTATGGCTCTCAGCTTTCTGGCACTGGGTAAAGACAGCAGTCATTAGTGCTGGAGAGCAGGCCCAGGGCATCTGCTGTTCACACCCAGTGTACCTGCAGCTTCTCCTAGCAACGGGAGATTGGCAAGCTGGTCCAGTGCTAAGGTTTCTAAAGGCTTTTGTAAGCTAAGGAATCCCATTACTGCTTTTGGCAGTTTAACTCCAGTTTAGCGGTTTGCTAGCTTTCTATGCCAGGACAGAATTTAGAGAAAATATATGTGGAAAGTCAAACATATGTGGCAGCACCATAGCAGAGTGGGCTCCCCATCTCCCCACTGTGCAGCTTCTGTAGTTCTACAGTTAGCAAAAGGATGGTCTGGAGGGCCCGATGCCCATTTATCTCAGGACTGTCCAAGCAAAGGTCCTAGGACAGAGCCAGGTTCCAGCCTTAGCTCAAATAACCCCATGCTGGCCCCCTCGATGCAGATGAAGTGGTTCCCTTTGTTTTGTTTGTTTGAGACAGGATCTCTCTATACAGTCCTGGTTGTCCTGGAACTCACTGGAACTGTGTAGGCCAGGCTGGCCTTGAATTCAACCACCACACCTACCCTGTACTATTACCTTTGATAATGTACAGTCACTGACTCTGCCCCGTGCTGTTTTGTCTTGTTTTTGTGGATGGGGGCGGGTGGTGCCGGGGAAGATTCAAGATAGGGTATCTCTGTGTAAAATCCCTGGCTGTCCTAGAATTCAACTCTGTAGACCAGGCTGGCGTCGAATTCACAGAGATCTGTCTGCCTCTGCTTCCTGAGGGCTGGGAGTAAAGATGTGCACCACCATGCCCAGTGACTTTTTTTAAGATTAAAAACAATTCTGTGGGCTGGGCGATGGTGGCGCACGCCTTTAATCCCAGCACTCGGGAGGCAGAGGCAGGCGGATCTCTGTGAGTTCGAGACCAGCCTGGTCTACAGAGCTAGTTCCAGGACAGGCTCCAAAGCCACAGAGAAACCCTGTCTCGAAAAACCAAAAAAATAAAAATTAAAAAAAAAAAACAATTCTGTGTATGAGTGTTTGTATGTATGTGCACCATATGGGTGCCTAGAGTCTGCAGAGGCTAGAAGAGGGTGTTGGGTCCTCTAGAACTGGAGTTACAGGTGGTTGTGAGCTGCTGGAGACTGAACCCAGAGCAGCTGGTGCTCTCAACCGCAGAGCCTTCTCTCCAGCCCCAAGTTGTACCTTCACTGCTAGTTGGTGAAGTTAGATAAAAGCATGCAACATGAGCTACAATCAAATTCACCTTCTCTCTGTTACATTCAGTCATAGTCTCTTCCCTGCTGTCCCTCTGGCCAGCTTCCAGACGCTCCTCTGAGGTACCCCCACTCCACAGTGACTAGGCCTTCTTTGGGAACAGGAGGGGCTGGCCCTGCTTCTCTCTGGTGGTAGAGTGGAGGGAGCGGAGAGTGCTGGGATGGCTCAGGGCTCTGCAAAGCTGTGTGCCTGAGCTCGCGTAGTGCGCTCACCCTTGTGTTCCAAAGACTCTGTGATACTCAAAGTGCTCAACTGCAGGTTGAGTTTGATCTGAGGCTGTGTGATCTTCTGTTATAATCTAGTTTTCTCTTTCAGGGCCCTTGCCAGCTCCCTGTGGCTTTGGGTATAGAAGTGAAATGGACTAAATATGGCTCTCTGCTGAACCCCCAAGCCAGGATAGTGAACGTCACTGCCCAGCTCATCTCCATTCCAGAGGTAGGCCTTCTGCAATGGGCTCCATGGGCTGGGGCATGGCCCAATAGTAGGCCTGGGATTAGCCTGGGCCAACCCCCGGGCCTTGCACCAAAAGAAATAAACCACAACAAAATAAAAGGAGCAGGTGAAGACAGAAGGCAAGGTGACAGACAGCAAGTGTGACAGGAAAAGTTTATTACGTGGTAGGAGAGATTATAATATCTTTTTGGATTTCAATTTTTTTTTTTTAAAGACAGGGTCACGTCATAGCTCCCATGTTCAGGGACAGGAAGCTAGCTAGTGCTGCTGTGCCTGGTGGGATTTGGTATTTTGACATAGAATCTGTCTCAAACCCAGGCTGGTCTCAAACTTGTGACTCTCTGCGTCAGCCTCCTGAGCGTTAACCAGCAAGTGCCAGCATGCCTGACTGTAATTTTGACTCCTAGGACAATTTCAAAATCATTCTTTAACTTGTACTTAGAAGGGAAATCTCACTGATGGATTTTTTGTGTGGTCACAATTCTTGTGAACACTGAGCCATGGTTGCGATTGCTGGATCAGCCTGGAGCGCCGTGCACTCTGGCTGCGCTGTGTCCGGCTGACCCCGCATACCTGCCGGCCTCAAGCTGACAGTGCCAGTGGCTGAGTGAGGAAGATGATGAACGAGCCTGTTCTGTCTTTCCATTCCAGCCCCTCCCAGGGCCTGAGAGGACAATTGTCATTTCCACTACGGTAACATTTGTGGACGTGTCAGCCCCTGCAGAGGCAGGCTTCCGAGCCCCGCCAACCATCAACGCCAGGCTGCCCTTCAGCTTCTTCTTCCCCTTTGTGTGATGCAAGTGAACCCGTAGGAGTGAGTACCCACCCTGACGGTCTTCCTCTGCAGCAGTGGGCACCCAAGCCCAAGGCTCTGGTGGACACCAACCCAGTTGCTCATTACCCTTAAACCAGCACTCTGCCCTCTCCACCTCCTTTTCCTCCCAGGAACCTTAAACTCTGCTGGGCGAGGGGGTCAGGTCAGGGTTCCAGCACCCTGCACACACAGATCACAGGCCTCCACAGTGTATTATCCCCTATCTGTCAGGATCTGTTTTCAAAATGCCCATCAGCATTCTGAGAAGTACAAACGAGCAAGAGGCTGTGTAAAAATGTGTGCCCACAGGGCAATGTACCCCAATATGATGCTAATTACAGGGCAGACTGGCACCCCCCCCCCCCGCAGTGAGCTAGCTCTATAACTGGTGGGCTGGTGTGGGCTGCCACCAAGGAGAGAATGTGGTAGGCGGGCCCAGGGGAAGAAGAGCGCTTATTTTATACATTAATTGCACAGTAATTGAGAGAGATGTGGTGGGTGCAGAGCCAGTTTGAAGCTGATGGTACAGCTGGGTGCTGCCCAGGAGGGGCTGGGCACCAGGATGGCTCCCCCAGGGGTGCAGCAGGAGATAAGAAAGGTTTTCTAGAATGGGCTGGTGCAAGGTGCCAGCTTCTGTCCTCAGGATGTGCTGGTCCCCTACACACAGAGGAGCGATGGCGTTAAGTTTTTCAAGCCCAGCTTCCTGTCCATTTTCAAGCAACAGCAGAGTTCGGCTGAGAACAGGTGGTTATGATTCCTTTGCTGCAGGAGGAGGGCGTGGACAGGTGGCTCTGGGTCACACCAAAGAGGCAGCAGAGCTGACAAAGATGTGTCCCCAGCATCCAGGGAGCGCAAGCCAAGGCAAAGATGAGAACTGGACTTGGCAGCACACAGTTGCTCTCTGGCCACCACCCAGCTTCTCTAGGGTAGAGCTTCTGGAAGGCTAGTTCCCATCCCCAAGAAGTCCATTCTGTCTCAACAGCTTGTTGAGTCTCTCAATTTCTTGTTCCTGTGGTGAAAGCAGACAGACACTGGGCAATGAGCTCTGAGCCACATTCCTGCAGGCCTGGGGCTACAGACAGCTAAGAGCCACAGTCTGTGGCATTCCGGCTGCTGAGGGGAGCAGTTCCCAGGAAGGGCCCTAAGCAGTGATGACAGGAACAAGATGCCCAGAGGAGGGACTGGGCCCGGCTCCATGCTTAAGCCAGAAAGACCAGGAAGAGGGAGCAACAGGCAGAGCTATAGGCTATAGGAGCATGGGCAGTAATGGGCTGGAGGGGACAGCCGTGGAACCGGTCCCCTAAGTCTCACCTTCTCAGAGCAGCTGAATTCCAGGTGCTGGATCTTGGTGGCCAGCTGAATGTTTATCTGCTTTAACCTTAAGATCTGCCGTTCTGAGCGTGTCTTCACTGAGATGATGATGCCTGCAAAGGAGGGGAGGGTTGTGGTGCAACAGCTTGCTTCAATATTATGCTGTGTGTGGGGGGGGGGAGATCATGTGGATGTCAGAGGACAACTTGTGGGAGTCAGTTCTCTTCTTTCATCCTGTGGGCCCTAGGGCTTAAACTCAGGTCGTCAAGCTTAGCGGCAAGTGTCTTTACCCGCTGAGTCCTCTTGTCAGCCCCAAGACTTGTATTCTAATTCATGTACATACTTGGGATGTGTAGAGACAGATGAACAAGACAACTGTCACTGGCAGCCTCAGTGAGGCGGGCAAGATCGTCATTTCTGAGCCTGAGAGGAGGCAGCTGGGCAGTATTTCCCTGTGGTCCCCATGGGCACAGTCTCTGCAGGCCCCTGTGCTCCTCGCTCCCCAAGGACAAGCATCCCCAGGAGTAACTGAAAGCTGTTTGTCCTCCCTGGCAGAGTTCAGAGTATGGAGACGAAAAGACAAAGTAAAGCAGGGGCCCTGTGTTGGAGCATGGCCCGGACTGCTAACTTGCGATACCTTACACAGCCCCAGTGACTCAAGGCCAGTCTCAAGAAACACCAGTGCTGCCCTCAGATACAAACCCAGAAAAGGGCCATGAATGCCACAAGGTCACCTGCCCAGCTGCCAAGTGAGGCTTCCAGCTCCGCTCAGCCAAGTGAGCCCCTCTGGAGCCCACTCACCATGGCTGCACTATGGTGTACTTAATAAACCTTTTGTTGTTGTTGTTGTTTTTGTTTTTCGAGACAGGGTTTCTCTGTAGCTTTGGAGCCTGTCCTGGAACTCCCTTTGTAGACCAGGCTGGCCTCGAACGAACTCACAGAGATCCGCCTGCCTCTGCCTCCCGAGTGCTGGGATTAAAGGCGTGCGCGCGTGCGCCACCACCGCCCGGCCTTAATAAACCTTTTACCTCTGTCTTTTTGATAAATCCATTTAAACCCCATATGTCACCGGCTTGTCACCTTTGTCTCCGCATGACACAAAGGAACGTTGTTTGCTTTTTTCTTTTCTCCCCAGACCTAAGCTGCCTGAGCTGTGATCGTTTCAATCTCAAGTCGCAGCAGCCCACTCAACCTGCAGCTCTGCAGAACCCAAAGGGCTGTGGGACAGGAGGTGCCGGCCAGGGCTCCTGAGGTCATAGCCCCATCAGAGGACACGGCCACACTGTCACTCCCTCACCTCAGGCTTCCCAAGCTAGCCGACTACCTAGATCCCCTGACTACACCCCCATCCCACCCCACTGCCCTCTGCAGGAGAACTGCTGGGAAAGTGGACACTGTCTTTCCTGGGAAGACTGAACAGTTTCAGCACCCACCAGCCAGGGCCCACAGAAGCGCTGCTCCTCGGATATGCGCACCAGGGGCAGCATTTGTGCCTGGAGGTGGGCAGAGCAGGGTTTCCTCGTGTTCTCTCTAGAAGCCAGGGGATGGTAGCACATGGCAGCAACGGAGTGGTAACTCAGGGAGACGGGGAGCTCCATGAGGGGACTCTGGGGTTGGGCAGCCGGCACGGAGCGCTGCTCATCCACCTGCCTCCCTTCTGATGCCCTCCTGTGCTGCCCGGGGCAAGGGTCCCATGCTTCCATGACTACCTTCTGGTAACCATGAAAACATGACCAGAGTGTGAGATAACTTTGGCGCAATCATGCTCTGCAGCTCGCGCTAAATATTACCATCTACTTTTCTCCAGATTCCAAAGGGCGCAACCATGATACAAACCAGGTATGAGATCACGGGCATCTGGTGACTGTATTGCCACCTTGGTAGCAACCACAGAGCCCAGACCCCCACCCCCATGCAGTCTAGGAGCACAGGAGACACACCATTGATGATCCGGGCCACCCGCCAGAGCCGCAGCAGGATCAGCAGGCCAAGAGCTTCAAACTGGTGCTTCTTAAACAGGAGGACGAGGTCGAGGACGAAGGACACCACCACCACAATGGTATCCAGGATCTCAAACTTATGGTGGAAGAACTCCAAGCGGAAGACAAAGATTTTAAAGAAAATCTCCAGCATGAAGAAGACCAGGATGGCAAAGCTCATGTAGTGGAACGCCTGAGGGGACAGAATGACAGGAGCACTGACTGTCTCATGGTCGTCTCTGGCCACACCGTCTACCCAAGCATGCCTGCCTGGTCACCAGGGATGACTCAGTGCTGGAGACAAGGTTTCCACCCTTGGAAGATGATTATGCATCCCTGGCCAGGCCTGACTGTCAACCCAGGACTTGGGAAGGTGAGGCAGGAAGATCAAGAGTCCAAGGCCTGCCTGGACCAGAGTGAAACTGTCTTAACTAAAAAGTAAAGATGGGCTGCGGCTTCCCAGGGTTGAAGAAAACCACCTCAGCTCTCCAGTGTCCTTTGGCCCAGCCACCCAACTGAGAGGAACATGTTCTATGGCTGAGCAGGCACTTGCTCAGAACCACATCGGTCGGTCACGGCAGTACAATGAGCAAAACCCAAGTCTGTGTGGAGGGGACAATGTCATCGTCCAATAAAAGGCACACACAGAGTCAGGAGGATCTCTGTGAGTTCGAGGATAGCCAGGGCTACGCAGAGAAACCCTGTATATCTATGGATGGATGGATGGATGGATGGATGGATGGATGGATGGATGGGTGGGTGGGTGGATGGATGGATGGATGGATGGATGGATGGATGCACCTGCTAGACAGATGCTGGACTTCCTGTACCTGTTACTCCACCGCTGATGACGGGCAGGGTCATACACTCCCTGGGAGCCATAAAGACTAGTAGTACCTGAAGAGTTCCCAGGTTCTTGCTAAGGCAGCCAGGAGGCAAAGGGATATTCCAACTCCTGCAGTCATACTGAGGCTCACAGTGACCACAGTGGGGACCACAGTAAGGCCTGTACCCGAGGGAAACGAAAGAGCCGGAGAAGGATGGGAGTGTCACATGCACTGAGCAGCCAGTGGCTCAGTCGACACCCTCCCCGCCTGCAGATAACGACCCCATCAGCAGCACCCTATATATGCCCTGGCTGCTGTAGACCTGAGCTGTGTACATGCGTGACCTGGGGGGCTGGTGTATACCTGCTGTACCACCTATGTACCCGCACCACGTGTGCTTCTGCCGTGTGCATACCTTGACCGCGTAGTCTTTCTTATCTGGCTCAATGATCTTGAGATCCAGAAGGAGCTCAGCAAGTACCAGGAGGGCGTCCAGGATCACCAGGCAGATGATGACAACCTGGTGGGAGGAGGAAGAGGACATGAGACCAGGATGGGACCACTCTCATTCTCAGGAACCACCAGGAAACACATTAAGAACGGGATCCTGGCCCCTTTCCCCATCCTCCCACTCTCCTGAGTAGGCACGTTACCCTCTGGGAGTAGCTTGCTTTGCCTACTGGGTGAGAACACTACCACTCCACTCCCTGAGGACAGGTAGCCTTTGGGGGGCCCCTCTGGAACTCAGAGTCCCAAGGCAGTGATGTGTTAAATCACTTACTGAGCATGTTCTGTGTGTGCCCCAGCAACAGCAAACCACAGAAATAGAAAAATGAAACTTAAAAACAAAACCCTATTTGCCTTTTAGGAGTGGCATTTGCTTTGAGAGATAGTACAGGAGAAACAGACTGGGTACCCAGGGGCAGGGAGTAGGAGAGACTGTGGGCTCCTCAGGGAGATGAGTTCCCAAGCTCCCCACAAGGTACTCAGGGGTCTTATTCTTTTGGTTTGTTTGTTTGTTTTCAAGACAGGGTTTCTCTGTATTGTCCTGGCTGTCCTGGAACTAGCTCTGTAGATCAGGTTACCTATGCCAAGTGCTGGGATTAAAGGCGTGCACCACCACCGCCCAAGTGGCATGGGCTCACTAGACTAACCAGCTGGCAACCCCACGGCTCCTGTCTCTCTTCAGCACTAGTACACCAGGATCTTCTGTCTTCTGTTAAAGCCTGGGTTCTGGTCCAGAACTTGGGTTCTCTGACTCGGACAGCAAGCACATTACTGACAGAACCGTCTTCCCAGCCTGGAATTTTTTATTTCTTGTTTATTTTAGAACCACGGGGATTAGCAAAGTCACATGGTCTAAAACCAAAGCCCAACTGTATTGAGAACAGACTTAGAAAGAACACAGCTACCAAAGGGCATGAAGCATGGGCCTGTGCTACTGTGGGGATGAGCTGTGAACGTGCTACACTGAGTGCAGGCAACCCGACCCTCAGGCCACGTGTGATGTGACCCCCCAGAACACAGATGCAATGCAGACTGCGGTTCTGGTCGGGCAGGATGGACAGGGAACTGGCTAGTGGTGAGCTGTACAGTGCTCTGTGCACCACACACCACAGAAATACTTTAAAATGATTCATTTTAGCCGGGTGGTGGTGGCACACACCTTTAATCCCAGCATTTGGAAGGCAGAGGCAAGCGGGTCTCTATGAGCTCGAGGCCAGCCTGCTTGACAGCTAGTTTCAGGACAGCCAGAACTGTTATACAAAGAAGCCCTGTCTCAAAAAATAAAACAAAAAGATTAATTTTACATCCTGTGACTGTCACCTGAAGTTGGAAATGAGAAAGAGCGACCAAGAAAAGATGATTTTAATGCTTGACCTCTATGAACTGATCAGCCAAACCTCAAACCTGCCCCTCTACCTGGTTGCTTTTCGTGGAGGGGAGTCAACCCCTTTGTTAACCCCTACTCTCCCCTGTGGGGTGCCAGCTTCAGGGCTCCCTGGAACCAAAGCTCAGCTGGCCACACTCTGTACTCCTGGGGACGATGGACACGTGAGGCTAGGTTTGCAGAGTACGCTGCTCTGGCTGTTTCTTCCCAGCCATGTCCCCTCTTGATTGTACCAGCTCATGTGACAAGTGACAGCGTGCCCTGTCACTATGTCTTGCAGATCCTACCAGCAGAGAGCAAGACTCCTCCCATCCCATCTGGCTTCCATCCAAGATCCTCAACCTATCTGGTCATGTCACCTCCCCACGGCCCATCCACAGCAGCCCCTGCCTCATTAAATAACCTTGCTGCTTTATCCACAAGAACCTCACACTCCTCCTCTACTTTCCAACGCAGTAGGCCACAGTCTCCTTTCTTACGGGTCCCTTGACCAACTGAAACATGACCTCAACCCCTGAGGCCCACTATGCTTGAGTGCCAGGTGACAATCACCCAGTCTGTCCAGAGCTCTTCAATTTCATCCTTACCACTGTAGGGGACAGCTAGCCATGATGCTAAGGAGTATCTCTGCCACCCCACAGACTGTCACGTCCAGCTTGCTGCCATCCACAACAGGGGACCAAATGAGGGGCCACTGTCCCCTCAAAGGATAAATGCCTTTATGATAGTCACCATTTTTTTCCAGCCTGAGAGTCAGACCCATGGCTGGCAGGCTGAGAGGTGGGATGAGTCCCTTCCAGAGGCAGGGACATCTACAGGGGGTGGGCCTGAGGCTCCCTGTACATCTGGAAGGAAGCTGGCTCCCTCTGTTTGCTTTGAATTGCAGGTTTGGATTTCAACCCCAACAACATAATACTATGTTTCCTGCCGCAGTCACAGAGGGGCTGGCAGCACGCAAGGGATGCTGGGTTGTTGGCTTGCTTTAAGTGGGAAAAAAAGACCAATATAACCTCCCCACCCCGAAAACAGTGTCAGCAGTGAGTGGAGCTGCTGCTCCCTGCTTCCAGGGACTTGGGCTCTGATGCCCCGAGCGCATCACCAAATTGCCTCTTTGTAGCACCAGACCCGCCAGGAGCTGTGACTGTCCCCATGCCCTTGGTCTCTTGCATTTTTCTGGAGCAGCCATGCTTTTGGACACCAGCTTGCTACCTAAGAAGCCTGCCCTTGTTCATAGGGCTGGAGAGATGGCTCAGTGGCTAAGAATGCTCACTGCTTGCCAGGCGGTGGTGGCACACGCCTTTAATCCCAGCACTCAGGAGGCAGAGACGGTGTATCTCTGTGAGTTTGAGGCCAGCCTGGTCTACAAAGCAAGTTCCAGGACAAGCTACAAAGCTACAAAGAAACCCTGTCTTTAAAAAAAAAAAAAAAAAAGAAAAGAAAAGAATGCTTACTGCTCTTGCAGAGAACCTGAGTTCAGTTCCCACACCAGGTGGCTCACACACAGCCACCTGGAATTCCAGTTCCAGGGACTGGACACCCTCCAGCCTCTGAGGGCTCCTGCACACAAATAGTGCACATAAACTTGTGAAGGCACATGCATATATAAATCAGATGATAAATCTTTTTGAAAAATTGCCTTTCACAAGATTGGGATAGATGGCCCCACAGAGCTCAGCCAGGAAGTCCCTTCCCTCTCCCCATGGCAGAATCTGGAGAGAGGCGGTGACAGTGAGAGCCAGGCACATGTGTGGAGTGTGTGTGTGCGTGTGTGCGTGCGTGCGCTCTCCCATGCACACACGTGGAAGCCGGAGGTCCATATTGGTGCCATCAGTTACTCTTCACCTAATTCTCTCATGGAACCTGGGTGCTCACCAACTGGCCAGTGAGCCCCAAGGAGCCGCCTGTCCCTGCCTCCCAGTACATTACTGCCACACCCAACTTCTCCCCTGGGTGCTGGGGAACCAGACTCAGGTCTTTATGCTTACACAAGCACCTTACCCATTTAGCCATCACCCCAGCCCCACGTGTTTTTGTTAATTCTCCATAAACGGGTCTGAGGCCCCATGGTGATGAGGTTTTGAGTCAGGAAACCCACATGGCTTTGTCCAGAAGCAGGCACTGCGGAAGGAAGGCTTCTCTCGGTGGACATGGAGACTACACACAGGGAGATTCCCAATGGGAGAATAGCAGTATAAAGTGACCATGACTGCCTAAAGCTCTGAGGTGGTAGGTGGAGTCGCAAGGCTCTGCAGCTGCCACTGTCTGCTTCCCGCGTACTTTCACCACCCGAAAGGAAATCCCATCTCTCTCAAGCAGCCGCCCCCTCCATTCTTTCCTCCCTCCCACGGCCTCCATCTGTTTACCCGGCTGTGAGTATTCTGGGCGGTTCAGCTACCTGGCACCACACACAACTGGGACCTTCCCTGTCTGGCCTGCCACTCAAGTCATATTTTCTTTCTAAGTGGCAGCATGTGTCCACGTGTTTTGCCCTCCGGAGGGACAGGCCCCGGGACGACCTTTAACCTTCTCTCTCTCTATCATTTCTCCTCCCCCACTGTCAGTCCAGGTCAGACCACAGAGCATGGCATGTGGTCGGTGTTCAGAAACACCCGTGGGGTGCATGAGTGACATTGGCAGAGGGGGCTCCCACCTTGGGGACATGGTGGCTTCACCCTCTTACCTGAAACCTGTGCAAGCTGAAGAGTTTCCTCAGCCTGTTCCTAAAGTCCAGGGTCGGCCTGGGTGTGGGGCTGGGGCCAGCCTCGGCATCTGCCCCCACGGCACCGCCTTCGCCTTGGGCCGATGTGGGGGCCGGCTCCTCCTCGTCCTCTTCGTTCTCCCACTTCTTGTAGTTGACGTTCCACGTGTGGTAGTCGTCCCCAACCACTGTGAAGTGCTTCAGGAACCTGCTCATCCTCTTGGTGGGAGCCACCGTGGCTCTGCGAGTGATGGCCTGGAGGGGCGGGGCAGAACATGCACTTGAGGTTCCCATGGCTGTGATGGGGATCAGGACCCAAACCAGGTCCCAAGGTGCACAGAGCACCCTAGCCAAGGTAAAAAAAGGGGGGTTTTGGGGGGCACTTATTTTTGGAACCTAATATCGCTGTATATGAGGCAACAGGAAACCTCAATCCCACCAGACATGTCCTTGTGGTCTGGCCAGCAGTCACCAACGGTACTACAGCCCAGTCCCAACAGGAGGCCCATGTGTAAATACCAGAAGAGCCGTGCACTCTCAGAGAAACTGAGAGCTGGTGATGGCAGTGGAGGAAGCGTGCAAAAGTAAAAGTCCAGTGTTAACAGAAGACGCAGAGACGCCAACCCTACACTCCGCAGGCCAGTCCTGGCCAGGCAGATGGAAAGGGGAGTTCCTTCCAGGATTATCCAGCACGGCACACACTTGTAATCCCAGCATTTGGGAGGTGGAGGCAAGGATAAGGAGGATAAGGAATCGAGGCCAGCCTGGGCTACATAATAAGCCCCTACCTCAAAAACCAAGAGTGAGGGCTAGCCCACTGTGTATGCAGCCTGTTTGTTTAATCTACCTCTAAGAGACCAATGTAGCAAGCCAGATGGTGGTGGCCCATGCCTTTTCCCAGCATTCAGGAGGCAGAGGCCGGTGGATCTCTGAGTTTGAGGCCAGCCTGGTCTATAGAACTAGTTCCAGGACAGCCAAAACCCAGGCTCCAAAAACAAAACAAGAAAAAGAGAGAGAACAATGCAGCCTCCGACCTTATTTGCTCTGGACTTCTTGTGTAACCAACTTTTACACCTAAGCTAACACACAGCTGTAATCCTAAATCGTGCACTCTTCCAGGCCCCTGTCCCAGATCACACGTGGGTGTCATTTGCTGAAAGAGGCAAGAACAGAGGTCTAAAGTGCCTTTCTAACATGAATATCCATTTATGAACGTTGGTTGATAAATCGTTGTATCGCAATTGTCTGAGTCAGTTGGGATCAGCTGAAGGCGGTGACGTGATCCTTGTGTGATATTGGGTAAGATCCCTGTAAGTGCCCTGTCCCTCCCCCACGTGGTGCTGCCTGTGCTGCTCAATAAGGACAGAGAAAAGCCCTTTGTGGGGGATAGACACACGAGCTCACACAGCAGACACAGGCAAGCACACAAAAGGCACAGTTACACACAGTCACACTCGGGAACAGAAAGATTCCCAAGGCTTTGTTCTTCAGCAGGCACAGGTTCCCACAAAGGACAGAAGAAGCAGGGAGCATGTAGGAGAATTCAAATCTGGACTCCCTCTTGGCTGAAAGACTTGAAGGGAAGCCAGGGGCAGTGGTGGCGCACGCCTTTAATCCTAGCACTTGGGAAGCAGAGGCAGGTGGATCTCTGTGAGTTCGAGGCCAGCCTGGTCCACAAAAAGCCAGGACAGCTGGGATTATTACACAGAGAAACCCTGTCTCAGGAAAAAGAAATACTTGATGGGGAAGTGCTTTTATTCCTTAATGTGACGCGGATGTGTTATTGGCGACTCAGTTAACCACTAAAGCATACAGTCCACACAGGCAGCTCTGAAGGTGCTGCCTTTAGACTCCATTGCGAACCCGCTCCCTGAATCTCTAATCCCATCATTCTCATCCATCTCAGCCTGAAGTACTGCCGCAGCCTCCTGCCACTGCCCCCTTCTCTATGGAACTACAAAGACCTTGGTAACATATAGTGAGACCACGGTGTGCCATTGCCTAGAGTTCTCCGGGGGTTCTCCAGCCCCCACGTGAGGCCCTCCCGCTGCTGCCCTTCCTGCGCTCCTCTCTGAGAGGCTGACCCCACTCCCTCCCCACCCTGGTTTTGTGTCTTTATTGCATCATTGCAGTTACACTGAGGCAGGAAAGAAAGACCAGGAAATTAACGGGATAAGAAGGGACAGAAGCTCTTGCCCGCTGGGATTCAGGCTGCCTTTCCTGCTGACTGAACCCTGAGCAATTTCAATGCAACCAACAAAGCAAAGGCTGTCTTTCTGGCCTCCACATGTGCACCGTGGCACGAGTGCACGCGCGTTCACACGGATGCACAGGCACACTCACGCACACACAAAGATTTACATACAGAACTATCAATTGGCTGAAAGTAAAAAGAACAAACAGAACCTCAGGAATGCTAACCAGTGTCCAAACATAGGGGCACCTGCAGTATCAAAAGATGAGAGGGGGATTAAAAGAATAAAGGCTGAGGTTGGCAACATGGCTTGGGGAGTAAAGGTGCTTGTTCCCAAGACTGGTGAGCCAGTCCCTGGCATTCACATGCTAGAAGAAGGGAACCGACCCCCTGAATCCTCCACACACATGCTGTGCCACAGGCTCACCCAGGCACATACACATACAAACAGGAAGGTACATTTTAAATGGCTGAAAAAATATTCACGTCTGGTAGAATAGACATGTAGCCTGAGACACAATGAACTCTAAGCAGTCTAAGGAGGACCGTAAACGGAAATGGACAGAGGCCTGTAAGCACAATGGGTAGAGCACCTGCCTAGCATTCTTGGTCTTGGGCACTATCCTCAGCAACACAAGGAATAAAGAACTTGTGCCCTTGGGTCGGACTGGAGAAAGGGAGCCTGTCTTGCCCCCGTCCACACCCTCCCCTGGGTTCTGTGTGGCCTTATGTTTCCAGGCTCCAGATTTGGTCAATAGTCCCCTCCCACAGCCCCAACATCTTCTAGCTAAGTGCCAGGGGAAGCCCCATTGTCGAACCTGGGGGACAACTGAAGTGGAGTGCGGAAGCGGAGGCTCTGCAGGCATCTGAACCCCAGGCTGCCTCGCTGCCCCCCCCCACCTATATTATATGGTACCTCAGGAGCCACAGACTGCAGGTTTCTTCAAAGGCTAGGAGGCCCAAGGAAAGCCTGAAATAGTGCATGGCCTGGCCCTGGGGGCAGCTCCATCTATTGCCCCAGCCACGGAGGCCTGCATCTTAGCACCCCCCACCTCTGCCAGCCTCCTCACCCAGCATTCTAGTCTAACCTTTGTCCTCAGTGGCCCAGGAAGGCTGCATGGCCTCCTACTGATCCCTGACTTTTGCATTCTCTATCCAGGCCTGAGCAGGTCTCACCTTGGCTCTGTTACGGCCCTCCTCACCCTGACAACTGTTCCTTTGTGCTCTCCAGAAAAATCCAAGGGAAACACCCAAGCCTCTTTACGTGGTGGGCACGGCCCCATGAGGCTCAGCTTCTCTGCTTCCAGCAGCCTGCCCCTTCTCCCTTGCCCCTCAGAGCACTGTAACCTGGCTGCCCACACCTCATTCTAACTTTGGTTTATTCGTCCCCAAGCCTGAAGACTCAGCTGGCCACAATGCCACTTCCTCGGAGTGGTCCTTCCTGGATCATGAGCCATAGCCAGACCCCTCTCCCAGTTCCACAGCCTCTCCTTCCCCTTCCATTCTCTGCACTTCCTCAGAACCCTCCTCTCAGTACCGAGGAGGGGCTGTGTATCCTGAGCCCACTGCGACATCTGCCCAAGGCTCCCTCCTCCTGGACAGCCATGAATTCCCCCAGGAAATACCTCACCCCTCAGGCAAAAGCCGCTGAGGCTCAGGCTCTCTGCCAAAACCACATCTCACAGGAGAGGCGAGTTTTCGCTCTGAAACTTTCTGAACAGTCAAGAAGTGACTTGAGTAACTTGGGATGAAAATACTTGTGGTATCCAGCGGAGCAGAAAAGAATTCTGGTTTTAAGTCAAGACTGCCGTGTCAGAAGCAGGAAAGTTCCAGAAAAGGGCTGACCACAGCCCTTGTCCTCACCCTGGCCTCTCACAAACCTAGAAAGATGGGTTCTGTGACACCCACTGAGCACCTGCCCAGGCCAGGCTCCTGTGGCCTCCATGGCAACCCTGTGTCACCAGTGTGGAAAATCATTCCTCCCCCACTTTGTCCCCTGAAGTTGTAGGTTCTGTCACATGGGCCCAGGACTTGCAGACCTTCCAGGGGAGGGATTGGCACCGACACCAGGAATCCCTGCTATCCACATTCTTCTCTGACCTGGTGTCCCTCGCCGTGTGGCCAAAGCCCAGGCTGGAGCTGCAGAGATGCTCAGCAGTATGTGCTGTGTGAGTGTAAGGACCTGAGTTCGAATCCCAGCACCCACATAGAAGCTGGCGCAGCAGCTGGAGAGACAGCTCAGCTACGCTTGCAGAGGAGTGAGGCTCTATTCCCAGCCCCCAGGGCAGGCACCTCAGAACTGCTGGTAGCTCCAGCCTCAGGGGACTTAACACCTTCTTCCAGCACCTGCACTCAAGTGCACACACCCGCACACATACAGAGAATTTTAAGAATAAAAATAAAATATTAAATAAAAAGTTGGGTATGATAGTCTATACAATCCTAAAGGGAGACTTCCAGGCCAGTGAGAGGCTCTTTCTCAAAAGCAAACAAACACATGGCAGATAGCTCCTGAGGAACAGCGGGCAGCTAACCTCTCCTTGCACCTGTGTAGAGTGCACACTCACACACACACGCACACCTTCTCTCTCACCAGGTTCTGATCTGTCAATCATCACCCAGACTGCTGACCCCATTTTTCATGACAGGCTTCCACCTCTTTCCTCTCCTTGCTTGGTCTCTCATGCCTGGCTTCCTTGGCAGTCCGACCCTGACCTTGGCAGGCTGGGGCCTCTCCACTTCCGGTGGTCTCAGCAGTCCTGTGCTCAGTGTTGCTCCTGTTCAAGTACACAGCCCGGTCTCAGCTGCCGCCATCTTGGTAGCATGCTGTGACCCAAACTCAGCTCACTTCCCCACCAAATCTGCTCCCCCGGGGCCACAGCATCACTGCCACCGTGCCCAAGCAGAGAGCTGAAGATCCGGTTAGGTTCCCTGCCGTTGTCCTTGCTCTATGTCACCTAACAGCTCTCAGCTCCTGCGTCCCTGCTGCGGCCATTGCCTCTGGCCTGGACTGCTCCACTCCCACACAGTGCCAGCCAGGCTGGGTGCTACCTTTCCCACTGTCCCACCCACACTCCAGCTCCAGGGTCTCACTGGCTCGGGACTGGGACCCATCTTATCCTGTATATCATCCAGGTCTTGGACCTAGGTGTTCCTTCCCCAGCTGTCCCCTCCATCAGTAGCTGCTAACACACGGTGTCAATTCACAGTACCCCGTACCCCTGGGAAGGGCTCCATGAATAGTTAATGAACAAATTAACACATAATGGAATCGGGGAGCTGTCTCTCCAAGGCAATGCAATGACATGTGACAGGTGTCACACCAGACAAATGACTAACCTGGGAAAGAGTAAGTGGAAACCTACACATGCCTCCTAAGGCTGTCTGTCTGTATTCTCACAGGGGCCAAACTGCCACCTGGAGGAGGGGAAAGTCCCTCCCTCCCTGCAGAATGACCTCTAACACCACAGAAAAAGGTACTTTTTAAGAAACACGGCCAACTCCCAAGTCCCTGTTCCCCAAAGCCTTCCCCATGTCCCTGCTCCCTCTCAGAGCTACTCTGGGGGCCTTGACCACATCCCTTGACCCAGAACTCCAGCAAGACCCTACAGCAGCAGCATCTACCACCACCACGCCCAGGCATCATGTTATATAGCATGACCACAAACGATCTTCTCTCCCACAGTAGTCCAGGCCAGCACGAAGGGGCTCAGTGTGGGGAAGATGGCAGAGTCAGGCTCAGTCCCAGGGCTGCGTGACTCAGAGACCATGTTCTAGAATACAGGGTCAAGAGAACCCAGGCAGCTAGTGGTTCCCTGCTGGAGCATTCACAGGCTGAACTTTGGGGTCCCTCTGGAACAATGGGAAGTGACCTTCTTTGAATGGGGTCTCTGCTGACAAGGTCACTAAGCTATTGAGATGGAGTCACTCTGGATGTTGGCAGCCGGTGTCCGTAGGAGCAGAAGAGATCCAGAGGACCAAGTCACATGACAGGCAGGGATTCTGAGAGCCAAGAGGAGCTGAAGCCAACTCCAGCCCCTCTCTTCTGCAGGGACACACAGGCAACCCCACTTGCTTTTACATAGTCCTGAGAAGGTGGAAGGGCAGGAGGCACAATTTCTGCATTCATAGGAGGGGAAACTGAGGTCAGAGGAGGCAAAAACACTGGCCTATGTCACAAGTCAGTGGCGGGAGACAGGTGCTGAAGAGGGGACACTCCTACGGCCCCCAGAGAGGAATGCTTTGAAGGCAGTACCATACTGGCTTTTTAGCCCCTTTTGTTTTTTAATGTGAGATCTCATTGTGCTGCCTCAGCCTCCCTGATAGCTGGGACCAGGTACATGTCACTATGCCCATTTTCTAAAAGCATACTGGAAAGCTGACTTTCGAGATGGCGCTGGCTGAAGGCTCTAACCACTGAGCATGATGGCCTTATCAGCAGACCCTGCATGGGAGGAGGAGAGAACAGAGCTGCCCTCTGACCTCCTCTCATGCACCCACACACACAATAAATAAACAACACGAACTAGAAAGCCTGACAGTTTACAGCTGTACCCCCAGCACATGGGAGGTACCAGTGGGAAGCTCAAGAATCCAAAGTCATCCTGGGCTACATAGTGAATTTGAGGCCAGCCTGGGCTCCTGAGACCCTGTCTAAAAACAAACAAACAAACAAACAAACAAACAGCTAAAACCAGCTAAGCCGAGGTGAAGCACACCTTTAACCGCAGCACACAGGAGAGTGTGTGTGTGTGTGTGTGTGTGTGTGTGTGTGTGTGTGAGTGAGTGAAGGTGCTGCAGAGGCCAGAAGAGGGCATCAGATGCCCTGGAGCTGCCGACGTGGGTTCTGGGACCTGAACTTGGCCTTGGCTTCTGTGCAGAAACAGAGTGTGCTCTTACCCGCCAAGCCACGGCTCCAGCCCTGCCTTAATTTCTAACTGCGACAAGAGCTAGGAGTGACAAGTGACAATGGCATGAGCTCCAGCCAACCAGGAGCTCTGTGGCATGTGGCCAATGAGGAGAAGATGTAGCCAGAAAGCCCCCACCTCTTGCTGTGTAGCTCAGGCTGACGCCAAACTCAAAATCCCCCTGCCTCTGCCTCCTGACCATTGTGATCACAAAAGAGTGTGCCTCCGTATCCAACTTCAGAGAAGCTGGTTCTTCAAGCTACCTGAACGAGGGTCAAAATCGAGGTTTGAAAATACTGTCTTCTCTCTTTGATAGGGAAACTGAGGCCCTGTCACATGGCAGCCAGCACATCAGGGGGTCAGCTGTGTCCACACTCAGGCAGGCACCTCATCCTCAAGCATGGCCTTTACCCACCCCCCTCCATGCCCCACAGCCTGTGAACTTCAGCAACTGATGACTCTTGACCTTTGACCTGTCATCTGTGCCTTCCCAACATCTGCTACTGTCCTTGAAGGGTGACCCTGCCCATAGCTTCCTGCTGCTACCCTGCATCCATACATGTGTGTGCACACACACACATACACAGCACACACATACACACCATACACACACCACACACACACATACACCACACACACAACACACACATGCATGTGGAGGCCAGAGGTCAACTTGAGGTGTCATCTTTAGGTACTGTTCCCTCCCTGCCCCAATAGGCTTTCTCACTAAACTTAGAGTGCACAGGCTAGACCAGTGAGTCCCCTTCGTCCTAGTCCCGAGATTACAGCATGTACCAACAATGCCTAGCTTTCTGCAAGGATTCTGGGTTGGCACTCAGGTTCTTATGCTCACACAGAAAGCCCCACACCCATCCTTCATTCTTGCATGTGTGTGAGGGCACAAGCACATGCACATATATGTGGAGGCCCACCCAACATTTGTGTTGGTTTCTGGGGTTTCGAACTCCGAGCTGGTTCCCCAGCTCCACCCCCATCTTCCCACCTGCAGCCTGAGGGCTCCAGAACCTGCTTCCATCTGTAGAGAACAGAGAGAGCTTAGGTGACTGGCAGCTGCTGTCCTCAGACAGCCTGCCTGCCTTTCTGCCTTCTGGCATCTCAGAACTTTGCTTCCTAAGGGACATGGCATCCTGCCCCTCCCTCCTATAGAAAGCAGTCTCCTTTACCCTGACCTCCTGCTGTCCCTTTAGCCAGGGGAGTCCCCAAGGGATCACCTCTTCATAGGACTGAGCCTTCTGCTGCACACCTGGGATTCTTGCACTCAGGAGGCTGAGGCAGGGGGATTGAGAATTCAAAACAAGAGCCTGTCTCATAAAACTAAAACCCCTGGGGTGTGGTCTGGTGTCTAACGGGCTTCTCTGGTCCTGAACACCCCGTGTCCTGTCACAGCTCATTGCTAGAGGAAGCAGCGTGCCCTCTGTAACCCCGGGGAGGAAAGTCTGTTGCGTGTGGCCAGCTTCCTGCGGTCTCAGCCCAATGCCTTCCCCTTGGTTGGCTTCACCTGGGGTTCATGTCTGCTTTCTTGCAGCCTTGCCAGCAAGGCACTAGAACACAAGACGGTGTTTGTGACCCTTCCATAATCCTTTGCTTAAAATGTCTCTGGTTTCCCCTACTCTAAATTGTAAAGAACAGCTCCCCCCGCCCCCCGGCTCCCCCTGCAGCTCTGCCCACATACCTGGCCTCAGCTGCCTCTCCCTGCTTAGCCACACTGCCTCCATTCGGCCTTTGTACTAGGCAGGTTTGTCTGGCCTCAGGGCCTTTGCACACATACGTGGCTTCCTCTGGCCTGGAATATGTAATCTCTCTCATGCTGTCATCTAGCTTTTCTTTCCTCTTTTAGGTTCCTTCCGAGTATCCCAGCCTATCCTGATCATACACTCCTGACCCTCCTCCGTCACCCTCATGCCCAACTGAACACCCCAGGGTGCAGGCTGCACAGGTTCCTACACACACCATACCTTCCACTGGAAGTATCTCCCTGTGAGCTGCAGCGTGCAGTGAGCCCACCTGCCCTACCCCCACCCTGGCTCCGTGTGTGTTCGGAGGAATTGCCTATTTATAAAATCAGGGAAGTCTGTAAATAGGCGTTGAAGTCTTTCCTTCTCAAGGGTGGGGAGGAAGTTTGAGGTTTGCAAAAACAACCCCTCTGTGGCTGACTGACTCAGGTGTGGGGGACTGGTGAGCCAGGTCTGTTGAGAGCCATGCTCAACTCACCTTCACCTGGAAGGTCAGGGGTACACTTGGAGGCTGTGTGGGACAATGACTTTCACACAAGAATGGGACAGTGGCGCGTCCTCCCCAACCCTAGAACAGCCACTAACTCAGGACCTCTATTCAGAGTTGCCTAGAACAACACCACATCCCGACTACATGGCTCCAGATTGGCCTCATTTACCGATGCCAAAGAAGAGAGGATAAGAGACTTGCTAAGAGTCAGACAGCTAGGAAACAGCTGGACTGTAATCCAGGGTGCCCGGAGGAGTGGCCCTTGCCTCCTATTCCCCACTCAAGATGTAGCCCAGGGCTGCTGAAGCCAATGCTGTGGGGGCCTGGGACAGAAGTTCTCCAGACAGAAGAATTGTCATGCCTCATCCCTGGCACTCTCTGACACGTTACCCTAGGTGGCTCCCTCTACTGTCCGCCTCTCCACTCCACTTCTATAGGGCTGATGGCCACCCTGTCCCAACAGGCGGGGAAGTGTCCTGCTCCTTTCCCTAGAGGACAGACATGATGATGTTCAGGGAATGAGAGACGGATGCAAAGCCTGTGACACCAGCCACGCCACATCGCCCGGTATCACAAGTTGGGCTGCTTCATAAAAGCAGAGGAAGGGCAAATTTCCCATCTGGAAGCTGTGTGCTGTCACCTGGTTACCCAGTGTGAGGGTGATGCTCCAGCCATGGAGTCCACAGAAGAAAGGCCTCAGGCCCCTCCTTGCTGCTCCCTTCTGGAATGAGCCAAGGAACATGGAGCAGACATGGAGAAGCCACTCTCTCCATCATCCAGCTTGTGTCTCCAGCTACCTGAGGAAAACCTCAACACAGCTGACAGAGCAGAGATGACCTACAGGGACAGTGTGGTGTTGCTCCGAAGACACCTCAACCATGAATGTCAAGGACAAGTGGATTGTGCTCACTTAGGGCTCGGGCGTGTGTGACTTTGAGCCTCCTCAGCCTAAAGAGTGCAACCCACTTTTTTAACATGGGTTGCACTCTTTTTTAGCCATGAAACACACCTAAGTGCACCTCTCACAAGAAGCTGACACCTGCCGGGTGGTGGTGGTGCACACCTCTAATCCCAGCATTTGGGTGGCAGAGGAAGAGGCAGGTAGATCTCTGTTGAGTTTGAGACCAGCCTGGTTTACAGAGCACATCCCAGGGCAGCCAAGGCTGTTACACGGAGAAATCGTGTCTCGAAAATACCCACCCCCCCCACAAAAAAAAAAGAAGCTGAAACCCATGCCTTAAGGCTGTGTCTGTCCTTCCATCTGTCTGTCTGTCTGTCTGTCTGTCTGAATACTTAATGAACTCACTACCTTTGTCTCAGTCTGGCTTGTCCTGAAATTCTTCTCTGTCATGGTCAAGGGTCTGACTTTACCCAAGTGGAGCTTCCCGACAGGAAAGGAAGCTCCCAGTACCACTGGCTATGCACAGAGGGCCAGCTGCATGTTAGAATGGCCAGGAAACATTCCTGCAGAGCTGGGATGGAACCCGGGGCCTCATGCAGAGCAGATAAGCCTCTTACCTGGCATACAAGGGTCACACTCAAGCTCCCAAGCACCCCATAAGTGCAACGAGGCTGACAGCCACAGCCAAGCTCTGCGCCTCTAGAGGAAGTGAGCCAATGGGGCACCCCACCCCCAGCTCTGCGCACCTGGCTTCCAAGCCCTGCAGATGGGCCGGGCACGTGCATTCATCTGAACTGTGGAACAAGACCAGAACATGTACCACAACCCTTGCTTGTCCCATGGTGGAGTCGGCAGCCTGTGACATAAGTGGCAATTGTCCCCAGGCACCCTGCTAATGCCACAGGCCACTGTTAGGTGTAAGTCTCACTGTATTTCTGTGGGCTAATGTTATTGCTCCCATTTCCCAGAATGGGAAACTGAGGAGTAGAGAAAGGAAGGAGAAAGGGACTCTAAGGAAGTGTGGCCACGCCCATCTCGGCAGAACTGGTGACTACCAGTCAGCTCTGTGCGGAGTTGCACACTCACCACCACCAATGCCTGTGTTCTCAAAACCTAGGAGGGCCAGGAGCCAGCAACATGGTTCAGCAGGTAAAGTACCTGCCACCAAGCCTGATGGCCAGAGTTTGATCCCCGGGACCCATTTGGTTGAAAGAGAGAATGAACTTCCTCAAGTTGTCCTTGGGCAGCCACAAGTACATGGCACAGTACACATGTGAACACACAGACACACAAATACATAAATACATAAGTATAATTAAAAAGAGAAAAATCTAGGCATGGTGTACCAGGCCAGGCTCAGCCATGGCAGGAACATGCCGCCTGCCACAAGGGGTCCTGGCCAGCCAGTCAACAATGGAGATAGCCCCTCTGTGGTGAGAGTATGTCCCACCCGGCTCCAGTTCCCCAAAGTGTGTCCTAGCTGGGTTCTGCATTCCAGGATCCACTTCCCCTGCTGGCCAACACCCTGGTACAGGCTGGTGACAAGCCTTCAGCACCTCAATTTATCCTTGCAACTGTCCAGCTTCATTCTGACCCCAAACCCACCTGGACCCCTATTTTCGTTTCAGCTGTGGCTGCTCCCTCTGGGGACACCTCTGCCTATATCAATGCTCACGGTCACTAGTACAAAAACACACACGCAAACCAAAACGCAACCTAGACCAGTGTTAGCATCATCCCCGCCATGTCACCTGTCTCCACTATAACCAAAGACTGAAGACAACTTCATCCCACTTGTCATAGGTGGCAGACCCATGCCTTCCATGCTGGGGTCCAAGAACCTTCCTGAAGAGCCCAGCAGTTTTACCAAGCCCACTCCTCACTGCAAGTACCCACAGCACCAAGTCTGAGACCCTGCTGTGCTTTCTCGCAGTTGGACGGCAAGGAATCCTGACTTTGCTTCATTGAGACAGTTCTGGCTGGTCTCAAACCCCTTGTAGCCAAGGATGACCTTGAACTCTTGACCCTGACCCTCCTATTTTAGAACCGTAAGCTTGCCCCACCACACCCAGCCAAGCTCTGACGTCAGGGTTCTTAAACTAGAAATCAGGGTTTGCATGGTGGACCGTGGCTCCCCTGCCTCCGGGTCCTGTGAAACCTAGCAACAGCTTTCCCGTCCTGACTGCAGGCACAGTGCAACCCTTACACTGGGGGTTCTCTCTGACCTGTAGGAAACTTCCACAGGTTGCTCCTCTCACAGCGGGAGCCTTCAGACCACATTTACCTTTTGGTCTTGGGAAGCCATTTTCCCTTTTGTCTCAGGATCCGACAATGACAGAACCGGTGTGTCACCCTGCAGTCACCGAGGGTGCGCTCTGCAATCTGTCCTCACAGTCTGAACAGCGCCTGAAAACAACACAAAATGTGTTGGAAGGGTACAATCTGGGAAGACAGTCAAACAAATATTAATGAACACCTGTTGGAGCGCTGGATCCACCCTGGAGCATCTGTGAGATAGATACAGTAGTCACCGTGGCCAGGGAATAGAAACAACCACTCCACCAATGGAGGGATGGCTAAAGAGCCACACAATGGAATCTAGCCTTCAAAAAGGAAACGCTAACAGCTGCTACAGTGTTAACGAGCCCTGAGAACACCACACTAAGGGAAAACAGCTAGATTTAGCACCTTGTATGCTGAGCCTGGCATGGTGGTATATCTGTAATCTGATACTCAGGAAGCTGAGGCAGGAGGATTATGAGTTCAAGGCTAGCCTGGACTGCATAATAAGGTCCTGTCTCAAAATTAAAAAGGAAACTCGGGCTGGGCTTTAATCCCAGCACTCTGGAAGCAGAGGCAGGTGGAATCTCTATGAGTCTGAGGCCAGCCTGATCTACAGAGTGAGTTCCACGACAGCCAGGGCTGTTACACAGAGAAACCCTGTTTTGAAAAACAAACCAAAAAAAGAAAAAAGAAAAAAAAAATCAGAGATGGTGCAGCAGGTAAAAGTAAAAGTGACTCTGACGGCGAGTTCATGGTGGGGAGAGAACAGACTCTCACAGGTTTCCCTCTGGCCTCCACACACGTGCTGTGGAACACACACACATGCACACACACACATATTGAAAAGAAATTCTGAGACAAGCTTGTAACATGTAGCTCTGGCTGGCCTGGAGCTTGCTATGTTATGTAGACCAGGCTGGCCTTGAACTCGCAGAGATCTACCTGCCTCTGCCTCCCTAACACAGAATTAAAGGTGTGCAACCCCCCAACAAATAATTTTCTTTTAAGATTTATTTTTAAAGTGTGTGTGTGTGTTGCAGTGTGCAGGGTTGTGCATGTGAACGCGAGTGCCCTCACAGGCCAGACAGAAGTCCCCCTGAAGTTGCAGTTTCATGTGGTTGTCAGCTGCTCAGCATAGGTGCTGGGAAACGAACTCAGGTCTTCTGCAAGAATAGCACACATGCTACCCCTAAGCCATCTTTCCAGGTCCTGGCCCACCTTTTAAAGGAAAACTCTGGGCCTTGGTAGCTCTTTTCTTTCTCTTTGGTTCTGGAATGACTATGTGTGATTTTTTAAGATTATTTTTAACATAGGTGATAGAGACATATAGTAAAACTTGCAACAATAGAGAGAGATACATGCCAGTGAGCCAGTCTCTACCCTGTGCCTCCTTCCCAGAAGTGTCTGTTCTGACCAGCAACTAAGTGACCTTCTGGGAGTTCACTTTTTCCCACGAAGGGGGTGAGCATGCTCCCCCTTCACTTTCTTCTCACACAAAATGAGTGACATGCTCCTCTCTCAGAACTGTACTTATATTCTTTTAGGGTGTAGTATGTAGATTGACAGCCCCCCTGAGCACCCAGGCCCCTTCATCTGGAACCCAGGAGTTTGTCACTTTATGTGTGCACAGCCATTAAATTCAAGATTGTGCAAGAGGAGACTGCCCAGGTGGACACGCTGTCACCAGCAGCAGAGGTGTGAGAGCCACAGAGCTGCCAGCAGAGAGAAGCCCGAAGATGTCAGGTGGCTACCACCATGGAGGAAGGCTAATGCATGCTATGTGCACCCTTAAAATCTGGCAAGGACCTTCAGGCCCACCCGGAGCCTCTGGAAGGAAGGCTTGGGGGCCTCTCCATTTGGACCATGGAAATTGCTTTTAGGCTTTTGACCCACAGAACTATGAGATAAGAGATGGGGCTTTTTAAAAACCACCAAATGTATATATATAGCCCCTGCTACAAACTGAGAACACTCACAGTCCCCAGGGACCGTACTGTGGCGGCTCACTCTAGATGGAGGTACTTCACTGTGGGAATGCAGCGAGACTCCTGGCGGTCACAAGGGATGTGTCCACCCCCTTCCTATCCCAGAACCCCAGTGGGTAACCCTACACACCTTGCATTGTGTGTGTTTGTACATATTCCCAAATGTGAGCCAAGCCAACGCTGGGCATCTTTCTCAGTCTCTCTCCAGGTGACTGTTTTGTGACAAGTCCCCTCACGGAACATGGAGCCAAGCAATTCAGTGGGACTAAGAAGAACGTGGAGCCAAACAGTTCAGTGAGACTGAGTGAAACGTGGAGCCAAGCAGTTCAGTGGGACTGAGCGGAACGTGGAGCCAAGCAGTTCAGTGGGACTGAGGGGAACGTGGAGCCAAGCAGTTCAGTGGGACTGAGCGGAACGTGGAGCCAAGCAGTTCAGTGGGACTGACTGCTAATGAGCCTGCGTCTCCCTGCCTCTACCTCCCAGAACTGGGATTCTGGACAGCTAGCATCACCAACAGCTTTTTATGTAAGAACCAGGGTCAAAGCCAAGTTCTCATGCTGGCACGCCAGGCACTTTACCAACCGAGCCATCCTCTCAGCGCCCCCTGAGTTATTTTTCTAGCTACAGAAGCAAAATATCATCAGTTTGAGAAAAATATTCAAAGATTTAACCCCTCCAAAGCTCCCTTTCCCTTGAGCCTCTATCTTCTCTTGTGCCCTCTATCCAGCCCAATGACTGCCAGGGGCCTCAGCAGCTTTGGCAACAGTGGAGTTCAGCTACTACACAGACAGGAGATAACTCAAGAGCAACCTTCACGACTGCAGGTGAAGGGCCACCAAACCTGACAACCTGAGTTTGTCCCACAGAGTGGATGGAGAAAAATCAACTCTGGCAGATTGTTCTCTGACCTCTACATGTGTGTACACTGTGCAAACACACACACACACACACACTAAATGTAGTTAAACAAAAAAAGTTGGGTGTGGTGGCACACATCTTTAATCCCAGCACTCAGGAGGCAGAGGCAGGTGGATCTCTGTGAGTTCAAGGCCAGCCTGGTCTACAAGAGCTAGTTCCAGGGCAAGCTCCAAAATCACAGAGAAACCCTGTCTCGAAAAACCAAACAAAAACAAAACAAACCAACAACCTCCCTCCATGTAGGTAAAAGGAGAAGTTAAAGAACCCTTGAGGTCCCTTTGTTTTTAAAACAGAACTAACTCACATACAGAAAAACATGGCTTCTCCAGCCAAGGACAGAGGGTTTCCTTTTTTTTTTAATTTTATTTACTTATATGTATGAGTGCTCTCTATGTATACCTGCATGACAGAAAAGGGCATCATATCCTATTAGAGATGGCTGTGAGCCACCATGTGGTTGCTGGGGACTGAACTCAGGACCTCTGGAAGAACAGCCAGTGCTCTTAACCCCTGAGCCATCTCTCCAGCCCTGACTCAGGGGTTCAAACTCTCATGTCTTCCACAAGAAACTAGTCCAAACATAAAGATGATAAAACCCAATGCCTGAGTGGCTATGGAGAAACTTCACCATGGGTGGAGAGATGTGACCTAGACAGACATCTAGCAACAGGGACCAGCACCTTCCAAATGGCTATGTCTTAGACTTGGCCACTCTGTTTCAGAAACCATCCCACAGGACTCCCTAGCAAGTCCATGGGCAGCAGTGTTCTAGCACAGCGGATGGTACACACAGGAGAAGCTGAAAGACACACGAGCGGGGAGGAAGGCCACACGAGGGTCTGGGCAGAGGTGGAGAAAGCAGGCCATTGAGCAACCAGCCTGATAAGTCTGTGCTCATTGCTTGCAAAGCTATGGAGGTGCTGTGCTGGGCCCAGGGAGCGCAGAAGGATGGAGCCTGGATACACAGACACCACAAGGACAACACGCAGTGCTGAGGCCTTCCTGGTGGGTGACAGCAGAAAGATACAAAATGAGAAGCTCGGCTCTCTCAGGTGGAGTGGCCAGGCTCCTGAGGAAGTGACACAGGGGCTTCCTGGATTTCAAGAAGACTGTGGGGAGAAGAGGAAGGTCCTTTGACAGCGAGAACTTAAGAGGACAGAGTGGCGCATGGGCAAGAGATGTGAATTAAGATAAATTACAGGAAGTGGGGATAGGGTGGGGGGATCTACCAGGGCTCCCAGCTTGTGAGAATGATGAGGAGCTGGGGGGACAGAGTTACGGCAGGGACACGATGGATGGAGGTCTGGACTTGGGCATCATAGCGGCCAGACTCACGATCTGTGTAGGCCAGAACTTGTACTTCGCCTAGATGGAGTGGGAGTTAGGATGGGGCGGCGAAGACTCCAGCCACACACTGGGGTAGCTGGGAAAAGAAGTCCGGTGACATAAGCGGTCCGTGCTTCCTCCTTGCTAAACCATGGCCAAGGGAGGGCTGTGGGCCAAAGAAAGCTCTGGAATTGGGTAAGTCTCAGCCTAGAGATTTTCAAACCCTGCCTTGACCAGCCTTTCAGCCAGGGGAGTCCTGGACGCAGAAGTTGCTGGCTGCCTTACTCAAGAAACCTCAAGCTGCTGGTGGGTGGTCAGGAAATACTGCAAACCTCGGCAAGTCTCCACCAACCTGAAGCAAAGTGACCAGAATGCGGAAACACTTTCCGAGGGGCAAGGCAAGATGTGGAGGAATACAGCTCCCAGGTGACCCTGTGCTAGACGGGGAGGGGGCTACGTCTCCCCCAGTTCTCTCAGAATGCCCTGGGAGCAGAAAAGGGCACTAAGACACAGAGAGGCACAGCCCCACAGCTAAGGTGCGTAGAGCCCTGCACTCAGCGGGCATAGGCGCTAGGTAAAGGTGTGGGACTTGGAGGGAACGCAGGCTGCTGTCAGTCTTATGGTATACCTGGCCCCAGCCCACCCACCAGGGGGTTCAAATTGTTTCCAGAAGGAGCTGCGGAATTGGGATTCCTCCTGCTAGGATGCACCAGTAGGCTGACTTCTGGGGTCTCCTTCTGGGGCACTAGCACTAGCCGCACCCCCTTCCCTCCTGCTGTCTCCCTGGAGTGGCTGTGGGGCTCTGGGATGGAAAACAGGGCTTAGGGCTTTACACCCACCTGCTGGCCGTGCTGGCTGAGCTGTGTGCCTTCTTCGCGGACTCTCTCCACCTGTAGGAAGGGGACACTGTTACCTCCTCCACCGGTCACACAGTGATGGGTGTATGTGGTTCCTGGTAACACCCACTAAGAGAGGAGGTGCTTGTCAATGCCCCATTCCCCTGGGAGGATAGCGGGGTGAGAAGTTACAGTCCACGAAGTAGCACGAGACCTCAGTCACCCCACGGCGCCCGCCAACCCTGGCCTGGTTCCCCCAACATCCCCAACCAGGCCCCAGCCATGACGGACAAAGGTCCAGCCTAGGAGCAGACGCGAATCACGAGGATGGAGGGTAGCCAGGGCTTCCTTCCTCCCTCCAGGCCCCCAGGCCGGTCGGCTGCCCCGCAGCAGCCGCGTGCAGGGCAGGACACCCCCCAGCCTGAGATATGGCTGAGGTTGGACGGAAGAGGGGCGCCCCTTTCTCCCCCAGTCCCACCCTCATTACCTGACTGCAATCTGCTCAGCTCTGTTCTCATTCCAGGCTAGAGACTTAGGCACAGCTCTGCTCGGCAGAGCCCAGAGGGCGGTCCTATGTCCTTGGGGGTGTGGTGTGGCGGGAGTTTCCACAGCTAACTCTAACTTGCTGCAAACTCGGGCCCTATGAGAGGCACCAGCGCGCTGAGAAGCCCCAACTTAAGCAGTTCTCCAATGACCAAGGCCAGGGAATGCACAGGGCTGGGACACTTCTGCAAGGCTCCTAGGTGACTGGGTGCTCCCCTGACTAAGTAGGCCTCTCCAAGGACCACCTCCTCCCGCCCTCCTCCAAAGCCTTTGTGCTTACTGAACGAGATGCGCTCCTTAGCTGGGTTCAGGGGCAATTGATTCAAGAGAAGGTTAAAGAGAAAATTTTTCTTTTTTTTTTATTTTTACATTTACATTTTTTTATTTTTACATAAAAATTTCCACCTCCTCCAATTTCCCTTCCCCCCTTCCCCCTCCCCCTCCCTCTCTAGTTCAAAGAGCAGTCAGGGTTCCCTGCCCTGTGGGAAGTCCAAGGTCCTCCCCCCTCCATCCAGGTCTAGGAAGGTGAGCATCCAAACAGACTAGGCTCCCACAAAGCCAGTCAGTATATGCAATAGGATCAAAACCCAGTGCCATTGTTCTTGGCTTCTCAGTCGGCCCTCCTTGTCCGCCATGTTCAGAGAGTCCGGTTTGACCACGTGCTCCATCAGTCCCAGTCCTGCTTTGGTGAGCTCCCATAAGATCAGCCCCACCGTCTCAGTGGGTGGGCGCACCCCTTGCGGTCCTGACTTCCTTGCTCATGCCCTCTCTCCTTCTCCTCATTTGAACCTGAGAAAAAAAATTTTTTTGTTTTTGTTTTTCGAGACAGGGTTTCTCTGTGGTTTTGGAGCCTGTCCTGGAACTCCCTTTGTAGACCAGGCTGGCCTCGAACTCACAGAGATCCGCCTGCCTCTGCCTCCCAAGTGCTGGGATTAAAGGTGTGCGCCACCACCGCCCGGCTATGAGAAAATTTTTATGTGCCCATGGAAACGGCCCCAAGAAGTCAGACCAGGAAGTAGCGGGGGAAGGAATGACAGCACCAGTGCTCTCTGGGCTGGGGGCGGGGTAAAAATGGGTGGGTTTCTGAGCATGCTCATTCAGACCCGCTGCAGTCCCAAATAGAAGACCTGCTCCAACCTTTTCAGAGCCCCAGCCTTTCAAAGCTACTGCCTGTGAGACTAAAAGCCTTCTACAGTTCCAGCGCTTCAAACAGCCTAATCAAGCGAACCATTACAACACCCATTTCACTGTAAGCGCCTACAGGCTGTGGGCTAATCTCCCTTTCCCCCTCATCTAGCGGACTACCTCAAAGCTGCGGTCTGACTTCAGCAATAGCTCCTGCTGGGAGTTACAAACAGTACTGACAGGAGGTGCCTTCAGCTCCTCCTCCTCAGGCTCCGACCCCCTGCTGTACGCGCTGGTTCCTTTTACCTCTCAACTTGACACACTCTAGAACACCTGGGAGAGAGTCTCAGCGAGGAAACTTCCAGATGCGTGTCTGTAGGGGACTCTTAACTGTTCACTGGTGTGGGAAGATCCAGCCCACTGTGGGCGGCATCATTCCCTCCGCAGGGGTCCTGCGCTGTGTGAGAGGGGAGAGAGCTAGTGGAGGGCACTGAAGCGAGCAGGATTCATGAGTTATTCTCTCCCTACTCTAGACTGTGAGCATGAGGCTATTTAAGATCCCGCCTTGATGTCCACACTATAATGGCCTGAATTGCGAGGTTTTCGTCAGGGCATTTGTGACAGACACAGAGATGAAGCTAGAACACCGTATAAATTAGTAACTGGGTGTTGACCACCTGTGGTAGCTGCTGCTATTAAACACTGTAAAAGACCCAAGTCAAGCCAGGCAGTGGTGACACACACCTTTAATCCCAGCACACAGGAAGGAGGCAGAAGCAGGTGGATCTCTGTGAGTTTCAGGACAGCCAAGGCTGTTACACAGAGAAATCCTGTCTCAGAAAACCAAAAGAAAAAAAAAAAAAAACATCCCAGTCAGTCAAAGCAATAAGACAAGAAACAAGGAAGGTCGAGGAGCAAAAAGAGAGGCGCTGTCCTCTGATGCCATTGTGATCCCTGCCTGGGACATCCCACAGACAAAGCAGACAGATGGTCCTGTTTAGATACGCAGTGACGGTCGCCATTGTGACCCCTGCCTGGGACATCCCACAGACAAAGCAGACAGATGGTCCTGTTTAGATACGCAGTGACGGTCGTAGAATGACTTCAGTCCCCGTAGAACTCTCGCTCCAGCTGGGTAGAGAGGTGAGACCACCGTTCGGTAAGATAGAACGAGTTCAAGAAGCCCATGAGCTTAGGTGGGAAATGGTCTTTATTTCCAGTCATTTGTAGTAAGCAGCAAACCAGAAATCACAACAGAGTCAGTCGGTGGTGGTGCATGCCTTTAATCCCAGCACTCAGGAGGCAGAGGCAGGAGGATCTCTGAGTTTGAGGCCAGCCTGAACTACAGAGTGGGTTCTAGGACAGCCAGGTCTACACAGAGAAACCCTGTTTCAAAAAGCCAACAACCACAATAATAAAAATCACAACAGGTAAATATCTTAATATAACTTCAAAATCATAGTAGTTAAGAGTAGCTATGAATTGGATTTTCATTCTTGTGTTTGCTTTTGTTATCTTGTGATAGGATCTATGTAGTCCCAGCTGTCCTGGAATTTACTATGTAGACCAGGCCGACTTCGAACCACCTGCCTCTGCCTCCCAAGTGCTGGGCTTTTCATGCTTATAGTTAATATTCACAAAGAACAATAATTCAACACTGCATTTCAAAATAACTTTGTGCACAGCGAGAACATTGCTCTGAGAAGAGGCCAGAGTTTGCAAAAAGCCATGGAGTTGGGTGAGGCGCTGGGTCTTGGGGGCGTGGCCAGGGAGTTAAATAAGCGAGTCAGGGGCGTGGCCAAAGAGAAAGGCTAGCGGACTGGGCATGACAGGGAAGCTAAGGAACTTTGTGATTAGACATTGCCAACCTGTTCTCAACTAAAGTTGCTGCTCCCCTTTGCCCCCCCCCATTCACACTTCTTCCTCAACTTGCCTGAGAGTCAGCCACTGTCCAGTAGCTCTCTGTAGTGGTCCTGCCCTCTCTCCTGATGCTCATAGAACATATTCAGGAAGATGTGAGCCCCGTCCCTGAAGGATGTGTCTACTTGAGCTCTCTTCCCTCTCCCCCAGCGCTAGGAGAAGGCCGCCTCCAGGGGTTCACGTGTCCCCAGTGCTCCTAGTTGCAGCAGCCGACCACTGACCACTTCCCTTTGCAGAGCACAAGCTGGGTCCAGGCTCTGAGAGAACATGAGAAAATCAAAAGGGAGTGAAATGGAGCCGGGCGGTGGTGGCGCATGCTAAACTTTAATCCCAGCACTCGCGAGGCAGAGGTAGGCGGATCTCTGAGTTCGAGGCCAGGCTGGTCTACAAGAGCTAGTTTCAGGACAGGCTCCAAAGCCACAGAGAAACCCTGTCTCCAGTGAAATGGATACGGTTTCAGCCCGGGGTGGGAGGGTTTTCCCAGACTTACATCTGTTGCCTGGGCCCACTCCGTGTGACTCACCACCAGCTGTAATAGCCCCGTGACCACGTCTGCATGGGGTCGGGGACCTGTGTGTGATGATGCAGCATGGGAAGGCTGGGAAGGGAGCTCGGTGGTAGAGCACCTGCCGAGCATGTGAAGCCCTGGGTTCGAGCTCGGGCACCACCAAAGTGTGCTCTCTGATGCCGACTTCGGCTTTGTTGCTCAGAACGGTATAGAAGAACAGAAGAGCAGCAGTTGGCATCAGGCCTGGGGCTCCATCCTGCCTGTGCTAGCCAGGCGAGCTTTCATTCATTCAACAGATAGTCTCCGAGTGTCACCTAAGTGCAGACATTAAAACAGCGGAGGCTGGTGGGTACCACCAGTCTGCACCAAGACCGCTCTGTACAGAGAGACACAAAAGAGCATGATAAAAGGAAGGATGAGGGGAGCTCATGGCCAAACATGGCAGCTGGGGGTGGGGTGGAGGTGAGGACCGTTGAGGTATAGAGGTCAAGAGAGGATTCTCAGGGAGGTGACATCTAAATGCTACTAGAAATGAGGTGGTACCCACCCTGAGATGAGTCACAACCTTTGTTCTTTGTTTGCTTGCTTTTTGAGACAGGATTTCTCAGCCCTAGCTGTACTGGAACTAGTTCTGTAGACCAGGCTGGACTCGAACTCACAGAGATCCACCTGCCTCTGTGTCTCAAGCGCTGGGATTAAAGGTGCTATCACTGCCCAGCAAGTGACACTCTTAACACCCTTTGTAGTAAGGAAACAACACTTGCAAGGGGCCTGAGGTGGGTAAAGGCTGTGTTAAGACCAAAGGGAGACCCAGGGTTACTGATGGATCAAGAAGTCATGGGCCTTTGAAGCAGGGAAGAACACAGTCTGATTGTGATGTGTGTGTCAAAACATACAGAACATGAGCCCGGTGTGGTGGGACACACTTATGATCCTAACACTGGGGACACTGATATAGGGGGTAAGTTCATGACCGGCTTAGAAGACACAGAGATTTCCAGGTCAGCAAGAACTGCCAGCTAAGACCAAAAACATTAAGAGAGTCAGGTATGGTGGTGCACATCTTTAATCCCAGCACTCGGGAGGCAGAGGCAGGCAGATCTTTGTGAGTTTGAGGCCAGCCTGGTCTACAGAGTGACACCATTTCTCAAAAGCAAAAACGTTATAGTGAGAAAGGGCTGGCATGAATGCTAACATTTCAGCCACAATAAAACGTGTAGTTGTGGAGGTGAGGTGGCTTAGTGGGTAATGTGCTTGCTGCCAAGCCTGAAAGCCTGAGTTCGAACCCTGGAATGCACACAGTGGAAGGAGAGAACCAGTTCCTACAAGTTACCCTCTAACTTATACGCACACACACACTGAGGCACACCATATACATACACACTCATCATAAACACAAATAAATAAATACAAGTATTAAATTCTAAACAAAAACCTCAACCCTGGCTCTGGTTGCTTGGTGGATGGGGATCACTGGGAGATAAGATCTTAAGTGCAGGTCAGCAATGACCTGTGGGGAGATGGGAAGGAACAGGGGAGAGAACTGTTGCATTACGACTGGGGGCTGGCTATGGGGGGAGACATCCGTGAGCATGGGGAGCTGGAGGGTCTGTGAGAGGATATCCTAGCTATGCAATCCTGTGATCTGAAGTCAGTGGGCAAGTATCAGGCAGGCAGTAGGTTTGATTGATTGTGTATGTGTGTGTGTCAAGTGGAGGCCAGAGTTCAACCTTGGGTGTTGTTCCTCAAGAGTCATCTACATTATTTTGTGAGACAGGGTCTCTAGTGGACCTGGAGCTCACCAATTAGGCTAGGCTGACTGACCAATGATGTCTAGGTTTCTGCTGTCTCTGCCTCCCCAGCGCTGAGATCACAAACATGTACAACCATGCCTGGATTATTCCATATGGCTGCTGGGGATTGAACCCAGGTCCTCCTGTTTCTATGACTAGCATTCGCCAACTGAACTACACTCTGGCTCCTTTTATTGCTGTTGTTGAGACATCTCATATAGCTCAGGTTTGCCTCAGACTTCCTAAGTACCCAAGGATGTCCTCCTGCCTTTGCTTCCCAAGTGCTGGGATTATAGGCACCACCACATCCCACCAGTTAGTCGAATCTGGAGCTGGGCTGAGGTGTGTGAGCATCCTTGGTGCACCGCGGGTGCTGCAGACATGAACTGGGCTGGAAGCTCATTGCAGACACTGAGGCTGGTGGAGAAGGTGAAGGAGAGGCTGGGGACAGAGAGGAGGCCAAGGCAGAAGGGAAATCTCTGGGCACTCAGGGCTCTGGAAGCTAGGAGGGCCCCTAGAGGGAGTGGAGCCATGTGCCAGGATAGGTTGTGTCCTGATCCTTCCTGGGGTCTTCCAGATAGGGTATCACACAGGGCAGAGTCCTCATTGGCAAACAGCAGCTCTGCCAGCTCTGCCTTGTTCCCCCTGCTGGTCACTGGTGGAAATGACCCTCCTTGGCGTGGCATGGCCTGGTCAGGAGGGAGCTGGTTGCACATGTGGCGGTCAGAGGACAGCTCTCAGGAGTCCCTTCTTCCATGTAGGTTCCTGGGGATCATCGTCACTCAGGTTGGTGATAAGCTCCTTTCCCCACTGAGCCATCTCACTGGTCCATCCTTGAACTTCTGATCCCCCTCCCACCACCTCCCGAATGCTGATATTACAGGGGTGAACCTAGTTTATTCAGTGCTGGGAATCAAACCCAGGGCCCCATGCATGCTAGGCAAGTACTCTCCCAATTGAGCTACATCCCAGCCCCCATGGGCTCTGAAATTCTTGAGAGTCTGTTCATTATAGAGGTTTCACTTTCTTGAGTAGGTTCCAAATGCATAAGATACTCAAAGGAAGAGAATCACAGAACAGTGGGAAATAACCCCAGCAAAACATCCTTCATAGGACCTGCTGGGGCCGACTTCACACACATTCAGTACAAAGTTAAGGAGAATTTGTACTTGAAGCAGGGACCTGGATCAAATTAGAAGTGTGAGGTACATCCACAGCCACCTGGACTCCAGCCTCTCGGGGGCTGAAAGTCTGACTCCAGACCCCACCACACACAGCAGACACTGGGAGCTGACTCAGAACAGAGCCCTCTGGATTAAAACAATGGGCACAGCCTGGTGTCAGGCGCACACCATTAATCCCAGCACTCGGGAGATAGAGACAGGCGGATCTCTGTGAGCGCGAGGCTAACCTGGTCTACAGAGTGAGTTCTGGGACAGGCTTCAAAGCTACAGAGAAACCCTGTCTCAAAAAAGCAAATAAAAACCAAACAAATAAATAGAACAATGGAAATGCTGAGAGGCGAAGAACCTGTTTCTAGCCAGACCTGTCACCCAGATCAGTGGGAGGTAAAGGCGGGAGGGTCACAAGTTCAAGGTCAGCCTGGGAAACTTAGTGTGACCCTGTTGCCATGCAAAAGGAAAGCTGAGGCTGTCACTTAGTGGTTCCAGGCCCAGTACCAGCCCCCAGAGGCCATGGTTTTAAAGACTTGGTTTTATTTTTATTTTATTTTATTTTTATTTTATTTTTATTTTCTGTACCATGTGTGTGCAGTGTCTGTGGAGGCCAGCAGATCCCTAGAACTGGAGTTACAGATGGTTGTGAGCTGCCATGTTTGTGGTAGGAATTGAACTTGGGTCCTCTGGAAGAGCCGACAGTGCTCTTAGGCACTGAGCCATCATTTCAGCCACCCCAAACCCATGTTGTTGTTTTTTGTTTGTTTGTTTTGGTTTTTCGAGACAGGGTTTCTCTGTGGCTTTGGTTTTGTTTGTTTTTAAGAGCCACAACTGGTATGACAGATTCACGGGCCAATTCTATAACATGGGAGGAAGGTAAACACACACAGGCTCTGAGCTTGCAGTCTTTGGAACCTTCTGCTTCAGATTCTCCCACGGTGTCAGGACAGACAGGGAGCCCAGTAGTGACTGAGATGGGACATTTATTGGGAAGCTGCTGTGTGTGTTTGTAAGCCCCAGACTACGACGTTGTTGAACGCTGTAGACACCTCGCTTGGCTGGTCATGTTACAGTAGTCCTGGAACATGGTTGAGGATATGGTGGACAAGGGAGCTGGTGAGATGGCTCAGCAGGCAGAGGTGCCTGCAGCCAAGCCTGATGGCTTGTGCCCACAGTGGAAGGAGAGAGGAGACTCCAGCGAGTTGTCCTCTGTCCTCCACAAGTGTGCTGTGGAATGTGCACACACAAATTAAAACTTATAAGACGTCTGGGCGCCAGGCGGTGGTGGCGCACGCCTTTAATCCCAGTACTTGGGAGGCGGGCGGATCTCTGAGTTCGAGGCCAGCCTGATTTACAAGAGCTACAGGGCAGATTCCAAAAGCTGCAGAGAAACCCTGTCTCAAAAAACAAAACAAACAAACAAAGAATGCAACACCAAAAGTGAAGAGGAGAATGACGGAGAAAGGAAACGCTCTCCCACTTAACAGCCTCAAGAGGGGAGTCAGACTCACACCCCACAGTGCTGCAGAGGAACCTGACCACAGGTGAAGGGGGGCTGGGAGCTGAGGGCAGTGCCTCACATGTGTCTTTGGTAAACTTGTGAGAGGAAGTCCCAAGTGCCCAGAGTGTCCGCCCCATTCGCTGTCTCTCAGGAGCTAGCTGGCTGTAGACCACATATGATTAAAAAAAAAAAAAAAAAAAAAAAGGAACAAAAAGATATGGCATCCATGTTGAGTGGTTCCCAACTACCTGTAAACTCTAGCTCCAGACAACCCAACGCCTCTGGCCTCTGTGGCACCTGCACTCACGTGCCCATACAAACCTGAGACAGCCAGAAGCAGACCTTAAACCCACCCAAGTCAGGCTCCCAGCTACACCCACTCACTCCAGACCACGGAGCCTGCATCTTAACAGACTGCGCAGTCGCGAATCCCTCCACCTGGGAGATGGATGGAGTCCACGGCCTGTCAACTTCAGCTCTCTTAGCTCTCTTAATGTCCAGTGTTGGCACTAGAAGGAAGCTATGTGGTTATGTGAGGGGAAGATGAAGGAACGGCATGCTTAGAAGGAAGTGACTTGGGGTTCAGATTCAGAATCTGACTCCCCCAAAGTCCCAAGGAACTGATGGCTAAATTCAGCAGATGGGAAATTCACTGCCAAGGCCCCGGGGAGCCCCTCTAGCCCACCCACTCTTCCTACTACATGTACATAGTAACAGGAATGGCTGGAGAGGCAAAGTCGCCAGGCTGTCCAATATAATGACAGGTTTACTTCACCACCAGCCCTGAACAACTGGTGTGTGGGTTGGTCCTCACTGGGGACACAATATCTGCCGCTGTGCTAATTGGGTGGCTGGAAGAGAAAAAGAGGAAGTGTTTTTAAGTGACACCTTGAATTGCTCCCCAAATTACATCTTGGCCAAGTGAGTATTAAAATTAGTACCTGTCCCAGGAGCCATGTCACACGCCTTCACACTTGGATGGAAGCAGGTACAGAGACAGGAGGATCCACGTCCAATGAAAGCCTGAGTTGTATGATGCTCTCCAGGCTAGCCAGGGATACACAGGTAACTGTCTCAAAGTGGGGGTGGTGGCTCAGCGGGTGCAAGCCTGAGGACTTGAATTGGCTCCTATGGACGCATAGTATGCAGCAATGAACAGAAGACCAGCACGGATTACCCTCTGACCTCCACATGCCACCTACGCACCCACCTCTCTCACACACAGTATGAGGTCCTAAATAAGTCAGGGAGCAGGTTTTGGGTACTAGGGTAAATCTGAGGTTTGTTACCCCAAAAACCTGTGCTACGGGTGGGTTAACATAAATTTATGTGTACAGGTACATGTGTGCCTGGTGATTGTGGAGGTCAGAGGAGGGTGTTGTATGACTTGGAACTGGAGTCACAGCTGTGAGTAGCTGATACCTTTAACTGCTGAGCCACCTCTCCAGGCCCATCTAAGATCTCAATCAGCTCAAGATAAGCTTTTGAATTTATCTAGGTTAGTATTTATTAAATTCTTGCAAGCTTTCTCATCCCAGCACAGGTTTATATGCGTGTGGAGGCCAGAGGACTACCTTGAGTGTTGTTACTCAGACACTACATTTGTGCCACCATGACCCGTCCTCCCTTGTGTTAGCACTACAAGCATCACACCAGCCTTTTCTTCTGCTGACCAAGCTGGGGGTTCATGCCTGCAGTCTTGGAGTCAGTCCTGAATAGCTCTTGTAGACCAGGCTGGACTCAATCTCAGAGATCATCCGCCTGCCTCTGCCTCCCAAATTCTGGGATTAAAGGCATGTGCCACCACCATCTGGCCCTGCACTTAGTCTTGGGAGGGTCTGGAGCTACAGTTGTTAGCTGCTCTCTGGGTGCTGGGATTTGAAGCTGGGTCCTTTGGGAAAGCAGTCAGTGCCCTTAACTGCTGAGCCATCTTTCCAACCCTAGCAGTCTGACTTTTTGACCACCAAATTGTTTAAGGTTTTATTAAGAACCCTTATTTGTACTTTATGTAACTGACAAAAACTGAAAACATGGAAATCATGAAAAACATTTACCCATATTTGAAATTACTCAGAAGTCAATATAAAAACCAAGCCTGTGTGTGGGTATACTCTTTCGAGGGGATGGAGGAACCTGTGGTTAGGTTTGCACAGGACAGCAATTCAGGAAGCATTCTTTTCCAGTTCCACTTTAGGCGGAGGAGGCAGTCTACAGTCCATCCTTCTTTCCTGGGAACTGCTGGGAAGTGAGTTTTGCTGTGTCTGCTTTCCCCAACACAACATCACTGGCTTGGACCTTGAATCTTTGCTGTCACTCTGGCTGATGTTGCCTGTGTGCTTGTTATGTGTGGAATCAGGATTAGTTTTCTGAGTTAATCCTGCCAGGGAATATTCTGGTTATTCTGTCAGCCTGGGGCAGGAAGCTAGTCTGGGCTGGTGTGTACCTAGAGCACACATGTGACATGCAGAAAGGAACTCAGCTGTTCCAACCAAGTCCCACCCCCAAACCACACAGGTGACTCACTGATAAAAAAGCAATTTTCTGAAAGAGCCCACTAGCCAACTTGAGCCTTTTTCAGTTAAAAATTTGGTGTACGTCTTGTGTGTAGGGCACCACAAAGGCCAGAAGAGAGCACCGGAATCCTAGAGCCCGAGCTATGCACCCTAATATGGGTGCAGGGGACCACAGGATCTGTCCTCCTACAGCCCCGCTGTTTTAACTCTCCATCCTCAAGACTTTCCTTCCCTGTCTGCAGGAGCCCCACCATTGCCTTTTTTCTACCAATCACCTTACACTGGATCTACAATCCCCCACATTTGTCTCCCAAGCTTCCTGTCTCAGCTTGCCTTTGGCTTCTCTCAGCTGCCTGGGCTAGCCCCTACTAGGATGCAGAGGGCTCTGCTTCCTCCCCTGCAGTCTAAAGCCAGCCCTTCCCTCCTGGATTAGCACTTGTCCCTGGTCTCCACTTGTTACACAGGTGTGTGCTGCTTGGTGGTCTTTACAACTATGGCATACTGTATAGAGCAGTATGGCTGACTGCCCAAACCAGTTTCAGAGGCTTTGACATCCTCAGCTTCAATATCTAGGGGCAGCATCACCTCCCTCTGCGCTATTCTGCTGCGATGGTGCCTGCCGAATGGAATACTTGTCAGTAGTTATTACTCAGCAGGGATGCCCATCCACTCACAACTGTGACAGTAAGGGCCAGGCAGTCATTCACCTCACCCATGGTATAGCCAGGGGCCTGGTTCTGCCCTGAAGCTTCTCACCTAGCTGTAGAGCCAGAATTGAACATGACCCTTTAGGTTAAAAGGGTGTATGCAGGCAAAGGGACAAGACCCTGTACAAGTTATTTTTTCTGCTCAGGGTCCTATGTCAGAAGGCCAAGGCTGATGCCCTTGAACAGTCTCTGACCTAATCAATGGCTCCCACTCCCCTTCCTCACTGAAGAGGCCTACAGAACATTAGGTTCAGGCTCAACAAAGCAAATGTGTAGGGGGTGGGGAGTAGAAAAGCACCCAGGGCCAGCTCTCAGGCCAGACCAAGACCCTATCTCTGGTTTTGCCCCACCCCCCACTACCACACATAGGGTGGAGGCCAGAGGTTGTCCCCAGCTTAGAGCAGAGCACCTGGCTTAACACACACAGCATTCCTCCAGAACTGCAGAAGCAGCAGCAGCAGCAGCAGCAGCAGCAGCAGCAGCAGCACCACCACCACCACCACCACCACCACCATTCCCCCAGAACTGTGAGATCAAAGAACAAAAGTAGAGCTCAAGACAGTCAGGAATTAAGGCCAGAGCTCTGCAGACAGCCCCTCCTCCCTCTTCCAGGCTACACAGCAAAGAGCTAGGCCCCACCCCCAAACTGACTGCATGAGGAAAGACAGACGTGAACTCAGAGGGGCTGCAGCCAGAAAGACAGTCACAAACAGGTTAACAAGCTCGCATTTAATAAGTCTGAAGTCATTCTCAGCACATGGCATTGTACACGGGCATCTGTGGAAACAGATTCATTTTTAACAGGTCGTAGTTTAAAAAAGTCATAGATACTGTGAGTTCTGTATAAACGGGTGGACGGCAAGTTAGTTCCTTTTGATTTATAAGCCTCAGCGTCACCGCAGAATAAAGAATGTAGCCAAAGAAAGCGCTATCGATCACTCGTAAAGGACAGTGTTGTTTCTATAATTTGAAGCTTTCTGAATGGACGGGTTCAGGCCTGATCCAACTGTAAAAAGATCACTCAGTAAATAGACTATCTGGGAATTGTACAAATTGTCATTAACTTCCATCATTAATAGCTTACCCAGACTACATCACTATTGCTATTTAAAGTAAAAACCTGCTTCTGAGTCCCCACGGAGGCAGCCTGTGCACGCAGCCTCGATGCCCTGGCCACCTCATGTCCAGGGCGTGCCAATACAGTCCAACAGAAACTTTGGCTTTAGGAAGGAATCACAAACATTGAAAAGAATGGCTTTAATCGTCATTAAGAGTGCGGTGGGAGGGAGTGTGCTTCAGATAGTCTGGGCAGTGTGGGCAGCAGGTCACTTCTGCCGCCAACGCTGCAGACACTTTGTACATGACAAGACAGAGGAAAAGCAGTCCCTTTCAAACAAACTTAAAAAAAATGTTCACAGTGGTTCGTATCAACAGAATGCATTTATGACAATTACATGTACAAACTCACGCACCCTAGGCTTTCTCTTTATATCCTAAAGAAAACGAGCATTTACATTATTCATGATTTATACTAAATTAAAAAAAAAGGTCAATTGTACACTTCTCCCTCGGTCAGGATAAACTGCCGAGGTGCATAGCTTAATACCATCATCAGAGTTGTCTGCAAAGGGAACAAAAACGCTTTCTTGACTGAAGTGCCTTTCACTTGCTGCTATAACCAGCAAGTGCCAGCAGGAACCAAAATGAAGGAGGGCCCGGCAGGTCTACCTGGGCAAGCTGACCAGCACATTACATTTAAAAATGAAGGTTATGTACGCTATGTTACAAGTCCCAACTAGGCAGTGTCAAGTGACATCTATTTCTTTGCTTGCTTTGTGATCATACCCCTTGGCGGTGTAACGGGTCTCGTGGCGTTGGGCTTCTTTTTCTCTGCAGGCTTTAAAATCTGCCAACAAGAAGACAGCAGGCACCTTAGGAAATGCACTCAGGGCTCTCAGAAGTTCCTGCTAACGCCGCCCCCACCCCCAAACTCAGAAAACCCCTCTAGCACATCACAGACGGAGCTATTTAGCACATGAGCATTTTTGTGAAGACATGCCATAACATACAGCTAAAATATGTGACTTGGCAAAAAAAAAAAAAAAGTTCCCATTGGGGGAAAAAAAGTCTAGAGAGCTCCCATAGCCTTGTGGAGTTCTGTGGAAGGCACTGACTGGAGTTTGCAGGCTCTGGGAGGTGCTGAGGGCTACCACAGAACTTCCAGGGCAACACTAACATTTACATCTGAATGACCTTGAAATGCATCAAGCCTACTACACAGAGCAAATGTGAGAAACAGCCAACAACTGAGAAGATGTTATGGCAAAGGAGCCCCACATGGTGGCGCACACCTTTAACTTCAGCACTAAGAAGGCAGAGGCAGGTGGATCTCTGTTACATCAGAGGCCAGCCTGGTCTACATATGGAGTTCTGGGCCAGCAAGGGCCACACAGACTGTTTACTGGGGAAAGGTCCCTGTTATTTTTTCCTTCCTTTAGAAAGAGTCCACACATTACCCCATGGGACAAACACAGGTTATTGGGAAAGAAAACAGAGCCTGCTCCGGAAACAGTGATAGCCGCAAGCTCATAAAGAGCTGCTGTCTCACCTGGAAAGAGCACATGAGGGTTTCATCCACACTCATCATGGCGCCTGCATTGTCAAACTCGCCACAGTAGTTGGGTGCAGAAAACAGAGTGACTAACTGCCTCTTTGCAAAAAACTCATACCCATCTTCAACCACCTGCAGAGAGACAGTGTCAGTGTGAGCGCTGCGAGCCTGAGCTGTGCCACGCTCCTTCCCCACAGAGCTTGGCCTCCTGCCGCTCTCCCCAGAGGCACACTGTGTGGCAAGCCATACCTACCCACCAAAATCAACAAGGAGAATCTGCTCACACACATGCTCTAAGTGTACATGTAAAATTCAAAATCAATACCTGATGGGCTCTACATATAAGATCCAAATCATGCTTATGGAGAAATTTTGCAACCACTTCTGCACCAAATGTGAAGGACACTCCTCTGTCATTTTCACCCCAGCCTAAGACATCTTTATCGGGGTCAGACCACAAAAGATCACAAAGAAGACCTTGATCTGGTACATCAGTTGGTCTCATAATTCGCCGAATCTGCTCCATAGATTGAAGATCTGGTGATAAACCTATTAAAGAGAACAGGAAAGAACAGTGAAGCCAACAGAATTGTTCTAAGCACACTGGCAGCCCCTCCTGTCTAGAGGCTGGTGCTGCCAACGCTGCAGTCAAGCCCGTGGCTCTTGTATTTACTTGGTTTTGGTGAAAACAATGCAGTAACAAAAACCTGCCACCAAATAGGTACAAATTTACTGTCCTGGTGTGCAGAGCAATGGGATAGTCACTTCAACACAGAACACTGTAAAGTCAACAGCCAGTGACTCTGAATCCACACCCCTCCCAACAGAGGGCACCACGTGCCACCATACTACATGCAATCGATTGGCTATGAGGCTGTCCACAGACCTCCACATCTACATGAACAGCCATGACACATTGTTACTCATGTACCTGTGCTGCCTTAATATAATCTGTGTTTTTTGATAGCTACTTAATTTCCAATATTATCCCCAATTCCCACATCTTTTCAATCTCTGTATACCTCACACACAGCATAGCCAATGGAGCAAAGCAAAACTACTTTTGGAAGGAGACCCAGCCAGAAGGGTCTAGGAAAACACATCTGAACAGATGTACTAGACTGGCTCTATTTTCGGTCTTCCCTCACACTTGACCCAAAATGACACTGGCTATGTCACCATGGACAAGCCCTAATGTGTGTACAACAGTGGCCTGGCAGAGGCCATCTTGCCCAGTCTACCTTTCGGAAGGGGTGAAGTTACTTGGATGCAGGCGGCCACATACCTCCATGACAGCAGAATATCTTCTCATCCACGATGGCTGCTATCGGTAAGCAGTTAAAACAGTCTGTGAACGTTTTCCACAGCTTAATGTTGTATCTTCTTTTGCCTGTGAGAATGCAGACGGTCACTCCACTGTTCATGTAACCGAAACATGCTAGCATCAAGAGAGCTCACAAAACCAAACCAAACCAAACCAGAGTGCCTTTTTTATGGAATACATCTAAAGGCCTAGACTCACTCCTCAGAGAGTCACAGCAGGGCCTAGCAAGAACCTTTCTGAGCCAAGCTTTCAGGCTAGACAGACCACGCACCCCCAGCACCCAGATCCTCCCCTGTACAGGCTTGTACTCCATCCCTAAGAAGCCACAGATTCCACAGATAACCCTGGAAACTGAAAGGAACACAGCCAACATGTCCAATTACCAGCAGTTAATGGGAATAAGCTCAAGCAGAAACTGAGGTCAGATGACTCTGACCCCACTTCAAAATCCATCTGGTCCTGTATCCTTTCTCTGTTGAACCTGCTGTCTAGGCAGGCACTCACTGCCTTTGCTGAGGGCTAGATAAAGGTTCTGTGTCTGCAGTGAGAAGGCCCATACTCCAAGTGCCCAGGCTGCCTGCAGGCCTCTATGGCCCGTATGACTTTACTACAAACCACACTATGTGTGTGTCACATTAGTAAGTGCTAAGCCACTAGACTCCCTTAAGCACCTGCCACCCAAGCCCAAAACCCTCTCCTGGTAGAAACAGCCTAGAGGATATTGCAGTCAAATGCTCAAAACTTTGGACATTTTGTTTGTGTGAAACCCCAATCCTCTAAACCAGCTCCTTTTTTTCTTCACTAATTCTTTTCAAGGCTTTGGCATCATTTCTGTCAATGATCAACTCAAAGTATAGTTTCACTAGATAATCCAGAGCTGTGTGGGGTGGGCATCTGAAGCCCCACAGCCAGGAAACTGGAGCAGAAGCCATAAGGCTGAGACCAGCATGGGCTACTCGCTCAGTAAGAGTATTTCAGAAAAACTCAAAGTAAAATGAGATAAATCCAAAAGACCAGAAAAGGCACAAAACATTATTTTGAAATAAAATGGAGAGAGCCAATGTGATGGCTCAAGGTTAAAATGTTCACCGTGCAAGCCTGGAACCCAAGTTCAATCCCCGAAACTGAATTAAAGGTGGAAACAGCCAACTCCACAAACTCTGACCTTCATTCCTGTACCCCTCCACATCAAACACACAATTTAAAAATTAAAAAACCAAAACAGCTGTTTAATGATTTATTTATTTTTATTTTACATGCATTGTTGTTTTGCCTGCATGTATGTCTGTGTGAGGAGTTGGATCCACTGGAACTAGAGTTACAGACAGCTGTGAGTTGCCATGTAGATCCTGGGAATTGAACCCAGATCCTCTGGAGGAGCAGATGGTGTGCTCTTAACTGCTGAGCCACCTCTCCCGCCCCACAAAATGTCATTTTTAAAGCATTTCTTTCTCCACTAAGCATTATTTCAGAAAAGTCAATGCCCCTTTCCTAAGTACAGCTGTGCTAAAAGAACATAACATGGATCTCAAAAGCAAACCATTTCACTGCAAGATCCCACTTCCACACACTGCCCCCAGCACAGTAATGCCAGCAACAGATGCTCTCAACAGAACCGACCTAAGCAAAGTTGTGAAAAGCAGAGTCATTTGGACAGGTTCTCAGAGCTGCACTGGGAACAAAGCCAAGGGTGTCACAGTGGGCTCTTTCCATCCAATCCCACCAGTACCCAGGCAGCAATTCGTAAGGCTAGGATAAGGGCAGCTCCATTCTCACCAGCTCAAGGGAGTGGTGACATCTTTGCCACCACAGCCCCTTGCTCTTAGACTCACAAAGTACTTACATTCATCGTAAAATCCGTAGATTCTATTGATGCTGGCACACTCATGGTTCCCTCTGAGAAGGAAAAAGTTCTCCGGATACTTGATTTTGTAGGCCAGCAAGAGGCAGATCGTCTCCAGTGACTGCTTGCCCCTGTCCACATAGTCCCCGAGAAACAAATAGTTGCTTTCTGGCGGGAAGCCACCGTATTCAAACAGTCGGAGCAAATCATAGTACTGCCCGTGAATGTCACCTGGAGATGAGAAGTTCTCAGTGTTGCCATCTGCACAGCCCTCAGCTCAGTGACAAAACCCTGGCAAAACACCCCTTAACAGTTCATCACACATGACAATGGTCTCTAACAAGTTCACAGGCAACACTAATTCCCAACCCTGTAGCATATTTAGTCCAACAGACCATGTCCAGAGCCCCCCACAGATACAACTAATTAATTTATTTTGTGTTAGAGTATATTGTCTCAGCAAGTTTCCTGCCTAGTACTGCAGTAAACTGCAGATCACTGTGAAACCTGGGCTCAGCTTCAGGGTCCTGTGTCAGTCCATCCTCTGAGTGTCCAGTGAGCCTAGCTCCTCACAACACTAGCAGCCCATGCACTAGCGCTGCCACAATCTTTAAATGCAGCCAGATCAAAGCCAGGGGCATGTCACTCTGAACATATATGGCTTACCCATCCCACCCAGACTGCTCAGTTCTAAAGGATGGCCTGTACCTGCCGACAGAATGAACCCAACTAGACCAGGCCACCACCCGACCCCGGCTGCAGGACCCTTAATCCTTCAGAGAACAACTTTAAAACTCAAAAGCTGGAACATTTTCTCGACAACTACATTTCATTCAACATGAAAGGCTGTCAAGGTGCCCGACTGAGGGTCAGTTGAGTGGGGGATGCACTTAGTCCCACACTCACCACATATCTTAAGTGGTGCTTCAAGTTCTAGAAGGATAGGCTGACTGAGGAAGATCTCCCGAGACTTCAAGCAGAGTCCTCGGATTTCGTTCTCCTGTAGCTGGACATTCTTGCCTGGCTTGGACCCCCTCACTGTGGAAAGAACAGCAATTAGGACACAGTTTCACATAGACACATTTAATTTAGGGCCTCAGTAGCCAAGAGCCCTACTGTTCTTGCAGAGGACCGGAGCTCTAGTCTCTTCAACCGTGGCAGGCAACTGTAGAGCCTTGGCTGGCACCTGCCCTCAAAACGCACAGGGCCATATGCATAAATAAAAAAAATAAATAAAACCTCAAAACTGGGCTGGGACCAGGCAGTGGTGGCGCACGCCTTTAATCCCAGCACTTGGGAGACAGAGGCAGGAGGATCTCTGTGAGTTGAGGACAGCCTGGTCTACAAGAGCTAGTTTCAGGACAGGCTCCAAAGCTACAGAGAAACCCTGTCTCAAAAAACCAAAACCAAAACCAAAACCAAAAAAAAAAAAAAAAAACCACAAACACACACACACAAATAAAAAAACTGGGCTGGGCTTGGTGGCACAAGCCTTTAATCCCAGCACGTGGGAGATAGAGGCAGGTAGATCTAAAGTTCAAGGCTAGCTTGCCTACAAAAGGAGTTCCAGGACAGTGAGAAACCCAGTTTCAAAACTTAATTTGAGAGAAGGGGGGAGTGGTGTGATATAATTTTTCTTTTAATGTTAAACACCTGTTAGATAGAAGTTGTCTGGCCTATAAGGTCTCACTTAGCTGGAATGTTAAAATGTCAAAAGTTATATACTTCAAGCCAAGCCAGGTTCCTTCACAGTACTCTCAAGATCACCCTAGCTGGGCCTGGATCTGGTATGTCAGAGTGCCATCCCCTGAACATCCTCCTACCCTGTGCCACATCCAAGATACCAGGACAGTGCCTTGTACTTCCAAGCCTCTCTAGTTTTAGAATGAACTCAACTTTGCATTGGGAAAGGCCATGCTATCATGTGATATCACTAAGTCTGTCCTCAGAACAGCTTGACTTAACAGTTACAGAACCATCTCCCCATCATTGTTTTCAGAATTGAATGTAATCCCATGGTCTTTCATTTATGAGGTCTGAGTGTTATCTGCATTTCATTTTAAAATGCCACAGTAGGGGCTGCAGAGGTCATGGTTAAGAGCACTAGCTACTCTTGCAGAGAACCCAGATTCAACTCCCAACATCCACATGGCAGTTCCTAACTCTGTAACTCCAGTTCTAGCAGGTCCAACACCATCTCTGACCTCTGAGGACACTAGACAAGCATTCAGTGCACAATCATACATGTAGGCAAAACAACCACATACATACAACAATTTTTAAAAAATGCACTAGAAGATGGGTGTTGGTGGCGCACGCCTTTAATCCCAGCACTCAGGAGGCAGAGGCTGGCGGATCTCTGTGAGTTCGAGGCCAGCCTGGTCTACAGAAACCAAAAGCTATGAAACCAAAAGCTACGGAGAAACCCTGTCTCGAAAAATCCAAAAAAAAAAAAAAAAAAAAAAAAAAAAAANAAACCCACGCAGAAAAAAAAAAAAAAAAAAAAAAAAAAAAAAAAAAAAAAAAAGCAGCACTAGAAACTAGATAGGTAGATGGCCTGGCTAGTAAAAACTGCTTTGCAAGCAAGCATGAGGACTTAGGTTTGAGCCCAAGAACTCAAAGAAAAGAAAGCCAGCCCAATGGCCCACATCCACAATTTCAGTGCCACAGAAATAGGCAGATCTCTGGAACTGGACAGCCAACCAGCCACCTAATCTACTTGGCAAGACAGTGAGAAATCCATCTAAGGGGGGAGGGGGCGCTCTTAAATGAATGATATGATACAACTCCAAGGTTGTTCTCTGGCATCCATATCCAAAATATGTCATAAGCTTTGTATGTATCCTTTAGTATACACTGTGAACACAATGAGAAAGGTCAGCGTTGGCTTCCAGGCATCCAAAACAACTCTTGGCCCAGCACCAGTCATGGCAACTCCTGAGCCCACAGTCAGCCCTGAGCTCTGCTTACCGCCTTAATAAAGTCTGGCCACAGCCCACGCCTCAGGAGGCAAGTGTGACAGCAGTGGAGACATCTGTGCGAGTTCCGGTTACAAGAGCTGAGACAATCATTATGTAGACTGAAGAAACAGCTCTAACTGCCAAGGATCTGAACTCTTCAGATCTGAAGCGGCTGCTTCATGGAACAGCTGATACAGGCCCCCGCTTGCTGCACGTCTGGTTGGTCCAGGGGCCTGACCCCTCAGCGTGCTGGAATCTCTGCTTTTTGGTACCGAAGACTGATGAAGCAGGCACTTGGGTCCCTCAGGGCCAGGCTAAGCAGCCCATTTAAGACTGCACCTATTCATCATAGGCCAGTGTCAATGAGTTTCTTTTTAGTAAACCCTAAACCTAAATGATCTCATTGGCTTAAACTTTGTTCAAATTGCAGGCTTTGTCTTCAAATCAAAAACTATTTGGCCTGATAGCCAAGTAACAACAGAAAGTCTAACCAAGGCTTATGCAGCTTTTGGTTCTGCAGTAGAGCAGATATTCCCAGAGAGGTCTGCTATGTAAAGCCGTGTCCACTCAAGGCTGCACCTATGCTTGAAAACCAGAGCCTTAGGGAAGCTGGCCTTTCTCTGAAGGAACAAGTTCCTCAGGAATGGAATGGAATAGTATGCAAAGCAACATCAGTTTTTCAGTGAAAAATGAGCAAGGAAGAACAAGGAAAGGGTGAGCTTTCAAAGCAGGGAGAAAAAAAAAACAGGCACAAGAAGGGATAGGGAGCCAGCCAGGAGTGGACCCCTATGTGCAGCTTCGCACTCACCCCAATATAACTGGACTGAAAGACAAAAGTGGGCCGGGAGTTGACTGACATCATCGGGTGTCTTTCCTTCTATTCTCTACCTTACTTTTGGTTACACTGGAGGACTCAGGGATCCTGTCAGCCTCAAGTACTGTGGTAACAGAAACCTTAAAAAGTAGAGTCTGGTGGAGCCAAACACAAGTCTCACTTTTTGTTTGTTTTTTGAGACCTGGTTTCTCTGTGTAGCATTAGAACTGAAACTCAACTCTGTAGACCAGGCTGGTCTCACACTCACAGAGAGATCCATCTGCCTCTGCCTCCCGAGTGCTGGGATTAAAGGTGTATGCCACCACTGCCTGGCCACAGGTCTTGTATCTGTAGCAATTTTTAGATACTGAGCCATCTTCCCCAGCATCATCCCCTTTCCACCCTTTTGTGCGGTCCCAGGGATTGAACCCAGGGTCTCCAGGCTTACACAGCAAGCACATTTACCCACTGAGCCATCTCGCACCAGTCCCCCTTCTATGTTGGTATAGTCCAGGCTGAGCAAGCAGCCTTCAGGCCCGACCAATTGTGAGAAATAAAGTAGCCCAGCAATAAGCATTTGAGAGAGGGGGGAACAGCAGCCAAGCAACAAAAGCTTTTCTTTTCCCCCACAGACAAGATAAGCAGCACTTAGCACAGAGACGTGGGGGACCTCTGCCTTACTGGCCAGAAACCTGGGCAAGCTGCCCAGCAGGAGACTTATTTTTGGTTAGAAGGGAACTCTTGGACGCTTCTAACGTTTCAATAGGAATTTTCTTCAGCAGAGCCTACACTTGTGAATGAGTGACCCATTCTTATGTCTTTAATGAGAATCTTCATTATCTAACTTCTGGTACAGCTCACAGGCCTCCTTTGTTACAGGGTTCTACTGGAGAAGTCAGATGTTGCTAATATTCCCTGGTTCTGAAAGCATCCACTGCCACTTTAGACAGTTTATGAGCCTTTTATTTATTTATAAGATTTTTGAGATACGATCTTACTACATAGCCCTGATCAATCTCTTTTTTTTAAAAGATTTTTTAAAAAGATTTATTTATTTATTATGTATACAACATTCTGCCTCCATGTATGTCCACACGGCAGAGGAGGGTGCTAGATCTCATTACAGATGGTTGTGAGCCAACATGTGGTTGCTGGGAATTGAACTCAGGACCTCTGGAAGAGCAGCCAGTGCTCTTACCCACTGAGCCATCTCTCCAGCCCAGCCCTGATCAATCTTGAACTCAGAGATCTGTCTGCCTCTGCAATGCTGAAACTAAAGATGTATATATACCACCACTACCAGCTGTCATTCTTGACACAGGAGTTCACCAAGCCCAAACTAACCTTGAAATTCAAAATCTCCTGTAGCCTCGTAGCCTCATCCCCTCCACCTTGCTTCTTTTCCATTTTTCCCCCCAGAATGGGACAGGAGTTGAGTATTGTCCCTTCTGATGAGATGTAAAGATTAGATGCCTCTTACAACCGATTTATTTCTATCTGAAAACTGGTACACATTATTACTCATGGCGTCAGAGCTTAACTATGACATCTAGGTAGTTCAAGGAACAAATACCAAAACCATCTGCTGCCAGAGCTGGCAACAGCTGTTAACTGCAAGGACTTCTCTTCAGCTGGAGGCCGCTCCTTGCCCCAAGAACACACCACTTTCTCAACCACTGGCAACCAGCTCCAACTGTCAGTCTGATTGGCCTGCTCATTGGGACCCCCGATGTAGGAGGAAGTCTGCACCCATCTTTCCTGTTAATTTAAAACTTTCAAATCAAAACACAAAACATGCCTTTAATCCCAGTACTTGGGTGGCAGAGGCAGACAGAGCCCAAGGCCAGCATGGTTTACACAGAGAAAACCTTATCTCAAAAAGTTGCCCCTCCCCCCCCAAACATAGGCTTACACTCTTCAAAACAGGCTTTGTGGGATGGAGAGATGGCTCAGCCGTTAAGAGCATTGCCTGCTCTTCCAAAGGTCCTGAGTTCAATTCCCAGCAACCTCTGTAATGAGATCTGGTGCCCTCTTCTGGCCTGCAGACGTACACACAGACAGAATATTGTATACATAATAAATAAATATTTAAAAAAACCAAAAAACAACAAAAATAAACCAAAAACAGGCTTTGCCAGGCATTCCCAGTGGCACTGGGTATGTTCTAAAAACTGCCAAATCAGAAAGATCTGCTTTACTTCTCAGTGCCAAGTCAGAATGACTCCCAAAACTAAGTTGGAGGACCTACTATCTGCCTGGCTTGGTGCTATAGATCTTCACTGCTGCTGGGTCTGCCTGCTACTCCCAGTGAGGCATCTTCTGGCAAGAAGGGGACCTAGGCATGCTGGTAGCTATCAGTTCTGCAGAAACTACTCATCCAAACATCACTAACATCATCAGTACATCATAGAAGTTTCATGGAAAACTCCACTGTTAATAAACCAAAGCGATAAACTCAAGGTCAAGGTGCTACCAATAGTCATTTGCACCCCTAGCATCTCTCCAGACAGCAGTAATTTTCTACAGCCTAGCAACAAGCAAAGGAGACAGCATTACAGGAGGAGTAGAGGAGACTGAGTAATGGGGGCTAGAAAAGCCTTCTCCATGGAGTTGGTGGAACCCTTGCCCATGTAAAACTGGGCTTGGTACCAAGAGAATCTGAAGCTCAAAGCCATTTTAATCTACACAGAAGTGTCCAGACCAGTCTAGGACACAGGAAGCCAAGAGCAGCACAAAGGAAGAAGTCAGCAGCCCTTGCTGTCTGAAGACAACCCTACTCAAGCAGCAGTCAGCCAAGTGCACCAGCTTTAGTGCCAGCACTTGGGAGTTAGGATCAGGCAGGCTGCTAGGAGCCCAAAGCCAGCCTGACCTACACAGTGAGATCCTGTTTTTTTAAAAAATTACCTTAATAGTATTTTAAAATTTGTTAGAAAAAGATCAAGGCCAGCCTGGTCTACAGAGAGAGTTCCAGGACAGCCGAGACTAATACACAGAGAAATCCTGTCTCAACAAACAAATAAATAAATCAAAAGAGATCTGAAACTAAATAAATTTAGTAAATATTTGTGACACTGTACACTTTCTCACTAACAACCAAGTTATTTTCTACAAAACCTGGAAAGCTCACTTGGGAGGCAGAGGCAGGCGGATCTCTGTGAGTTCGAGGCCAGCCTGGTCTACCAGAGCTAGTTCCAGGACAGGCACCAAAGCTACAGAGAAACCCTGTCTCAAAAAACAAAACAAAACAAAACAAAAAAAAAAAAAAAGAAAAAGAAAAATCCTGAAAGCTACAGAAACTTTCCAAGAATCCTCTTTTCCTCCCAACTACCAACAAGAAAAGTACTCTTCCCACCTCACTGCTGCACACCATCCCTGCCAGTGGGCTGGGACCTGCTGCCATCATGCACACTCCAGACTTTATGATTCCCATTTCCTCAACATGGAAAACTGAAATGTGCCTAAAAGAGTTCTAGTTGCTGGGCAGTAGTGACACACGTCTTTAACTCAGTATTCGGGAGGCAGAGGAAGGTGGATCTCTGAGATCAGCCTGGTCTACAGAGCAAGTTCCAGGACAGGCTCCAAAGCAACAGAGAAACCCTGTCTCAAAAAACCAAAAAAAGGAAAAGAAAAACAAACAAAAACAACAACACTCTCAAGGACTCATTTTATTTTCTGGGCTGAACATGAAGCCAATTCAATAAAACAGAGTAATTTAGCCTAAGCCAGGTATTGGGCTGTCACTGCCACCTCTATAATTTCATCATTCAGGTGGGAGGCAGGAGATCAAGAGTTTAAGGTCATTCTCAACCACAGGTGAACACATTTCAGCATCAGTGCCTTACCCATCTAACCCTATGAATTTCCATTTCTTGTGTATGCCCTAGAAATACACCTTTCAAAAATAAGGATGTCACTAACCCTAATACTGGAGGGGGGGAACATCCACAGAACCTATGAAGGCAGCATCTTGCCTTCATCCTTCTGATTGAGAACTGTGACCTCAAGACAAAGATAAAAATTCCTTCCAGAGCTGGGCGGTGGTGGCTTAAGCCTTTAATCCCAGCACTCGGATTAAAAATTAAAAAATTAAAAGAAAAAATTCCTTCCAGAATTCCTGCTCAGGGAAATGGGATCTGCCTTACTTTAAGGGGCCTGTGGGGTTTCTGCAGCTACAAGCCAGTTCCCACCTGGACCCTTCTCCCTCATATTGTAGGCTGTGAAGTGTGCCAGCAGCCCCAGCATAAATCAACGAAAGCCTAGGATTGTTCTGCTGCCCCACGTCTCCCAAGCAAAGGGGCAGTCAAGGTTCTGGGAGTCACCCTTGCCAAAGTGGGGTTTTTAAAAAGGCCCAAAGCACCTGCAGATCAGTCCTGCCCTGTCTTCCAGCTGAAGTATGAGAGGACAGACCTGTCCACGCTGACAGCCAACCTTTAAGTCAGGAAGTCCTATTAAAATGATCTTGCCTGTGTACTCTGCTCAGTTTTAAGATCTGCTTCAAGACAGCCTTATCTTTCAGAAAGGACCTTAGCTACAGCCATCTGGAAGCTCAAAAGCAGGAGCCCTGAAGAGCCACAAGCAGATTTAGAGACTTAGGACTTCAGATGAAAACTGATTGGTAAGCACTCTGTATTAATGCAGCCACTTCCCCTGCCTTGCACCCTGGTCATGACCTTCCTTTTCAGAAACAGGCTTCTTGCACACTGAGATGTGAAGCAATTACAATCACCTGGTACTCAAGAAAAATGCTAGCGGTTTCATGACGCACCCCAATTCCAACCCCCCCTTAAAAAACAAAACAACAGAGCAGGAGGCCAAGTCCAAACACAGCTAGACTATTTTCTACTTAAATCTCTTCTGCTTGAGCACAGAAGCAGCAATGTGCTAACATCAGAATGTGCTAAGAAGTAACACACAGACCTTCCATCAGAGTGGCTGACCATGGACAACATGGGCTGGGCTCAGGGAAAAGCTACTGCATTCAGTGATGCAAAGCTGTAGTGCTTATGACCCAAACCCAATTTCCTGTTTGTTTCTTTAAATAGGGTCTCTGTAGTCCAGGCTGGCCTCTAATGAACTCATTATGTAGCAGAGGCTAGCCTTGACATCCTGACTGCATCTAAGTGCCGGGAATACGGGTATACCATGTCACCATTTAGCCTTGGGTGGCTTGTAACTGTAACTTAACTTATTCTGTGAACCAGGCTGGCCTTTTTTTTTTTTTTTTTGGTTTTTCGAGACAGGGTTTCTCTGTGGCTTTGGAGCCTGTCCTGGAACTAGCTCTGTAGACCAGGCTGGTCTCGAACTCACAGAGATCCACCTGCCTCTGCCTCCCGAGTGCTGGGACCACCATCGCCCGGCTACCAGGCTGGCCTTTAACTCAGAGATCCACCTGTGCTTCCAGATTTAGGATTAAAGGTGTGTCACCATGCCCATCGTAAAATTTATTTCTAATCGTCTGTCTGTTGGAGTTAAGACCTGTATATATATGCCATTAGAAGCCAGGTACCTGATCCCCTAGAAGTAGAGTGATAGGCACGGAGCTGCCTGCTGTGCGTGTTGGGAGCTAAGCTTGGATCCTCTGAAAGGAGTAATATAAGCTCTTAACCATCTCTCCAGCCCTTGTTTGTTGAGACAGGTTCTATGTATGGCTGGCTGGCATGGAATTTGTTATGTAGACCAGGGTGGCCTTTCAACTCACAGTTCTGGAATTAAAGGTGTGTGCTGCCAAGCCCAGTGTCACCTTTTATTATTAAAGAACCCCTTAACTAGTTCATACAGCTCTCAAACTAGGACTCCCGTGAGACAGATGTTGGTTGCTACCCAACACAGCCTGGCCTAGAACGTCTGGATTATCATGCCTCAGACTCCAAAGTGCTTAGGGTAGTAAAGAGTCCCCACTACAAAAGATCAATTATCAATGTGAAAAAAAATGACTCATCAAGTGACAAATCTTATTTCTCCCTTTTAGAATTAAACTCTTAATTTTTCTTAAATTTGTATTATGTGTGTGCAAATACATACTTGCCAGGAGTGTTTGTGGAGGGGAGGTGAATGGATAACTTCTAAGAGTCTGGTTCTCCTCTCAATTTCATGTGGATCCTGGGGATCAAATCAGGTCTTCTGGGGTAAGGGCAAGAGCCATTATCAGGTGAGTCATCGCTATAGTCTAAGAATTACTTAAATCTTACTTCCAGTATTTAAAGATAAAGGTTCTGAAGGCATTACAGAAAGCATAATACCACATTCTCTAAAAATGTACACACATTCTCAGCAGATGGCTGTGGTTTCTGTTAAGTTCATGTACAGAGGAAAAAAGAAACATATACTGTGCAGCTAGGTTATCATCAAAAGCATTTAGATAGTGTCTTACTCTATTAAGTTAAAAAGAAAATAAAAACCAGCCTGGACGTGGGAGTACAGTACTGGATTCCAACACTTAAGGAGGCAGAGGCAGGCATCTCTGAATTTCAGGCTAGCCTTTGCTTCGTAGTGATACTCAGACTCAAAATTTAAAAAGTAACTATCAAGAAACTACAGGGGCTAGCCAATTGTGGAGCATGACTTTAATCCCAGCACTTGGAAAGCAGAGGCAGGTGGATCTCTGAGTTTGAGGCAGGCCTGGTCTATACAAGAGAAACCCTGAACCAAAACCCACCCCACCCCCCAAAAAAGGAAAGAAAAGTGTGGGGGGCGGGGGAGGTGAAGTGATGGTTCAGCAGTTAAGAGTGCTTGCTACTCTTGGGGATCATCCTGGTCCCATTTCCAGCACAGACGGCAGCTCAGAGCCATCTCGAACTCCAGTTCCTGAGGACCCAATGCCCCTTTCTGACCTCCTTGGGCACAGGCATGCATGTGGTGCACATACATACATGCAGACAAAACTCAAAATATAAAATCTAAAAACCAAGTTTTTTAAAGGCTGAGAAAGGAAAGCTAGTGAGGCAAGTCTGACCTATGTTAGATCTCCAGGATCTACACAAAGATAGGAACCAACTACACCCAACAGTCTTCCACTCCCATGTGCTGTGGCCTGTATGCACCCACACACAAAAAAATAAAAGTAAACAAATTTAAAAACAAAAGATGAGCCAACTTTCAGCACAATTTTAAGCATAAAAAAAAAAAATCAGGCTCGGGTGGTGGCACATGCCTTTAATCCCAGCACTAAGGAGGCAAAGGCAGGTGAATCCCTGTGAGTTCGAGGCCAGCTTGATCTACAAGAGTGAGTTCCAGGGCAGCTAGGATTGTTACACAGGGAAACCCTGTCTCGAAAAACCACACACACACACACATTTAAAAAAAAAAATCAACTCTGAATTGGGGATGCAGCCCAGGTGGTGGAGTGCTTACTCAGCATGGAGGAAGCCTTGGGTTCAATACCCAGCACTTCATAAACACAGGCTTGGTGGCTTGTAAATTCTAGTACTTGGGAGGCAGAAGGATCAGGAGGTTCAAGGCCAGTGCTGGCTCCTTGAGACTCTATCCAAAGGGGATGATGATAAAAGCCTTTAATCCCAGCACTCAGAAGGGGAGGGAGGCAGATGGATCTAAGAGTTTGACCCTAGCTGGCCTACATACTGAGCTCCAGACCAGTCAGGACAGAGAGACCTTGTCTCAATAAAAACAAAACAAAAGAGACCCTACCTAAACAAAACATAGTATTAAAGGGAGAAAATGCACAATTTTTTAAAAAGACACTTTACTTCTCTTTCAAGGCCTCACTTGAAAACATCCACCAGCAGAACTGTGCAGTCCGTCACCATGTCCTTACTGCATGTTACACTCCAAAAGCAAAAGCAGTCAGAGCAGCTAGTTAACACTGTCAAGGGCCCAAATCCATAAAGAGATTCGGAACACTTCAGCATTGCTCGGGAATTAGTGGGGAGCGGGATTTTGAGACCCTATGTAAAATTTTAATCTCACACGTAGGAACCCACTGCAGCGCCCCCCCCCCCTCCGTCTTAAGTCGGACAAAAGAAAGCTTTATCTTTAACCTTTCCTATGCCACAGGGCATATGCCCTGAGCTCCCACAGGGTGAACAGTGAAAGATAGCGGGTTCTGTCTAGATCCAGGCTGCCAGGGGTTTGAAACCCTTCTGTTGACTGCGTCCTTGGTCCAGCGAGGTCTTTGAAGTTTCTCCAGCGAAACACTTCCAGGATAACAGCACCTACCTGGCAGGGGGCTCGCTGAATGAATGCAGCAGCGTGCCCCTATCCTCGGGACAACAATCTGAGGAGCAGAGAGCGACACTGTCACCCGGGCCGGGGCTGGGTCCGTGTGCAGACGCACGTTCAAGGGGAAAGAGCGCGGGAGGGAGGATGGTTTGAGTGGGGAGGAGAATGCAGACTCCGGGCTCTCATCGCCCTGGGACGTCGCCCCGCCAAGTCACACCGATGGGTCCTTGGGCGCTCCAGATTATGAGAATGTGAAAGCAAGGGCGGGGAGGTGGGGTCATAAAAAGACGGGGTCCCCAGACCCGGAGGCGCTGTGTGCGCGCCCCAGAACCAAGAGGCTTCCGAGAAGGACCGCCCCCCCCACTGGGCCTGGTGCCCACCGGCCCCCGCCCGCCCGCCCGCGCGCGGCTCACCTTCTAGCAGCCGTTGGATGATGCTGTCGATGTTGAGTTTGTCGATATCCGCCATCGCCGTCCCGCCGCCGACCCTCCCGCAGCGGCGCCGCCGCCGGCTCGCGCCCGGGTCTCACACGTCCTCCTTCCCCACGCCACGAGCCCCACGAGCGGTGGTGGCGGCGGCGGTGGCAGCAGCAGCCGCGGCGGGTCCCCCCCCAGCCGCCCCGCTCCCGGCTTCCTCCTCCTCTCGCCACTGGAACCACGAGAAGAACAAAATGGCCGCCGACTCGACAGGCCAGCCTCGGGCGGCGCACGGATGCGCGCGCGGGAGTGCAGCGGCCGGGCCGGGACTTCTTTACAGGCCCATAGGGCGCGCGGGAGGGGGCGGGGCCAGCTGCTGGAGGGGGCGGGGCCTCCGCGCGCGGGAGGCGGGGCCCTGGCAGAGACGGTTGAGCGACACCGCGTCCGCGCGCGGGATCCTTCCGCCAAACGGGCAGGGGAGAAATAGAACCCCCCCCCCCCCATGGCTGGAGAGTGAAGTTGCAAAGTTGGCGCGCGCGAGTTGGAGGTGGCTATTATCGGGCGGTTGCGTGCTGCGAGGGTGAAGGTCTCCTCTAGGTCCTGCTGCTTTGGACAGACAGATGTCGGCGGACTTGGCAGGGTGGGAGCCCACCAGGGAGTCACCCCTCGAAACCAGTCTAGGTTGAGGTTGCCCATGGAGGATCATAAGGAGGTTAGAGCGTTGAGGATTCAAATACGATAGCTCATATTGGTGAACAAGAGGAGCTAAATACATGGCTCATGGTAAGAACGCTTGTCTGGTATGTGTGAGATCCTGGGTTCAAGCACTGCCAAGATTTTGTAACATTACAATAAAGTATCTAAGATCCAGTATTTGAAAAAAAGAAAACCTGCCCCAGATAAACCAAAATGTTAATCCATCGTGAGTGGCGTATATTTCAGTGACCTGGGTACCTCTTGCGTGCGCTTCTGCAATTTTACATTTTAGGCAGAGGTTGGGAGAATTCTGTAAGGTATTCTTCTTGAACTCAGAAAGTTATATAATAGCTGAAAGAGTCTCCCCTGGATTTCGCCCGAGCTGGATCGAATGAGCGTGCGTCAGAAAATAAGATGGGAATTTGCACGTTTCGCCGGGTTAGAGACTGCTGTGCGCCCGCCGGGCTTCAGCATATTGGGCCGTTGCTTGCTTCTGGCTTCCTCGACTCCCCAGAACACCTTCTCCAGGGAGCCCCCAATTCTACAGCCTCGAAGGCTAACTGGATCTGGAAATGCACACCCACCTGACCCATTTATCTCTCCAAGCAACACTTCACAGTTTACAAAGTCCTCTCCCCCACCCCCCACTCCAGAAGCTCATGATTTTCAATGCAAGAGGGATGCATGGATTCCCTTTCTTGTGTGCCCTGCGAGGTGGCTTCCCCATCTGGAGATTCATTTTCTGCAAGCATTGCCTTCCCAGGCCGCAGCAGCATGGCGTGGGGTGCACCGACCCGGATCTCTGGCACCCTTCTTGCTGCTGGCTGCCATCCACCGTGAAGCTTCAGATGGCCCTGGTGCCTCTCAGGGGTCTGCTCCATTTTGCTCAGTCACCAACTCACTCTCCCATGCTATGGTTTTGCCCACCAGTCCCACAAGTGTCATTTGTCAGCCCACAGCACCTGGCTCAGTAGACATCTTGACATCTGGGGTCGATGCCAAGCCCTGCTGTGAATATCTTGTGTGGCTCTCATCGAGTTTCTGGGACCTTGGGCTCCTCCAGGGCAGGATGTGTCTTTGCAATGTCACTTTGGGGGAAGGAATATGAAAGACAGGTTCACGCAGGAGTCAAATATTTATGGAGTACCTACTCTGTTCTGAGTTTTTTCTAGGCGTGGAGCAGGGTGAGCAAGACAGAGAAAACCTCTCTCTTTCCTGGGAGATTCATATAGAGACAAACACACCACACTCTTGTTTGTATGAACCAAAAATTGTCCCGTTGTGGGGGCCAGCTAAATGACTCTGTGGGGTAAAGGTGATTGCCACCAAGCCTGCCAGTCTGAGTTCCAGCCCCAACACCCTAATGGAGAAAGAGAGAAAAATGCCCACAAGTTGTCCTCTGACCTTCAAGCAAACATATATACAAACTAAATAAAATGTAACAAAATATTTTAATGGCCAGCCTAGTCTACAAGAGCTAGTTCCAGGACAGGCTCTAAAGCTACAGGGAAACCCTGTTTCAAAAAAACAACCAACCAAACAAACAAAACACTACAAAGAACCCTGTCTCAAAAAATAAAAGCAAACAAAAAACTTAATGGGAAAAATTACCTACTGGTTATACAACTTTAATCCCAGCACTGGGGAGGCTGAAATCCCAATACAATCCTAAAGATTATATATTCCCGTCATTCCATTTTCCACAGATAAAGTTAGGCACGTAGAAGCTAGGTGGTTTGCTGAAGATCACACAGCTGGTGAGTTAGTTCCAGGACAGGGCTAGAACTGGAGACAGCCTGAAACCACAGTTTTTTGTTAATAAATCCCTAAATGAGGCCTCAGGAACCCAACAAACCGTGGTATACACTGTGTGCATCACTATGGGAAAACCAATGGAATGATCTAAATGTTTATGCCCACACTCGTAATTCTCCAGATGCCAAAGAGTAGGTGTGTAGGTCACTCAGTGCACGTGGTGATGGCTAAAGGAAAGTAACAGAGTGAGCTGATACGGGGACAATTTCTGCCACTCAGGCAACCTCAGGGGGCAGTTTCCCTCCAAAGTCCAGAACCACGCCTGCTTCTTGAGAATGGGCAAAGCTCAAGTTAAGAGCCTGAACTGCATCCAGGAACCCAAAGCTGTTAGAGAATGACCTTCAGCTAGCCATCCCCCCCCCCTACCTCCACCCCCAGAATGTTGAAATTGCTGGTGCCACTGCCATAGTGGAGACAGAAGCCACACTAGGAGACCACTCTCCCAACAGAGCCACGTCACAGTCCCCTCGGGAAATTTGAACATACAGGTGTTAAAATTCAATGTTCTGTCTGACCTACAGAGTGAGTTCCAGGGCCGCCAGAGCTGTTAAACAGAGAAACCCTTCTCAAAATGAAAACTGCGGGGGCTGGAGAGATGGCTCAGTGGTTATCAGCACTGGCTCTTCCAGTGGACCAGGTTCAATTCCCAGCAACCACGTGGTAGTTCACAACTGTCTGTAGCCTCAGTCCCAGGAGCTACCAATCCAATACCGTCTTCTGACCTCTATGGGCACACACATGCTCGCACGCACGCACGCACGCACGCATTCACACAGTTGGATCTGTGTGAATTCAAGGCCAGCCTGGTGTACAAGGGCTAGTTCCGGGGACAGCTAGGGTGGTTACACAGAGAAACCCTGTCTGCAGGCAAGGAGGTGGTGCACACCTTTAACCCCAGCGCTTGGGAAGCAGAGCAGAGGTAGTCAGGACTCTTGAGTTCTGTAGCACTGAGAGTCTCTTAAACATCTGTCTCCTAAAACTTTTTTTTTTTTTCTGAAACTGGTTAGAAGCTTGTCTTGTAGACCAGGCTGGACTCCAGCTCTCACGGGTTCATCTGGCCTCTGCCTCCAAAGTACAGGGATTAAGTGTACAAGACCATCACCCCACCCGGCTCCCTCAGCTTTTATTTTGCTACTTTTTGCTTATTTATTTGCTTCTTTGTTTGTTAAATTTTTGGTTTTTCAAGACAGAGTTTCTCTGTGTAACAGCCATGGAACTTGCTCTGTAGACCAGGCTGGTCTCGAACTCACTGAGCTCTGCCTCCATCTGCCTCAGGAGTGAGTGCTAGGATTAAAGGTGAACAGCACCTCACCCATCTCACGCTCCCACATTTTAAAATGGACACATGCTGGTTTACCTTGCTTGTCAACCTGACTGGAAGGAGAGGTGCCTAGAGATTGGGGGCGTCATCTTAATGTGTCTGTGAGGTGTCCCCAGAAGGCCCTCAGCCATTCAGGGTCTAACCCATTGAGGACGTTGGGAGAATTTTGGATGAAGTTGGTCACTAGGGTCTTGGCTCTGGGCCGCCTCTTCTTCCTGTGACTTCCTGTGACTTTCTGTTTCCTGGGCTAAGGGATCAACAAGGAAGATCCTGGCAAGGAAGTGCAAAGTGGTGTGGCCTCCCAAGCTAAGGGCTCTGATAGCATCTTCAGGCCTCTATGTCCCTGGAGCCGGAAGATAGCATCTTCAGGCCTCTAACTATGTCCCTGGAGCCGGAAGAGTGATGGTGGTGCAGGTTCACACACTAAGGAATCTCCCCTTCCCCAGGAGAACAGCCGCCCTCCTGATAAGGCCGCACCAGCACACCAGCTTCCATTGGTAATTAAAACTTCAAGAAGGCAGGGTAACAAACCTGCAAAAGGAATCTTCCACGCTAGAAGCCCCTCTGCCCATAAACACCCCCCACCCCAACCCATGTGGCACAGGGTTCCCATTTCCTCTGAGATAGTTCACTTCATTGTTCAGATTGAAGGTCATTTTCTTGGTTTTAGCCTCCCTCAGTCCTCAGCTAACTGGGCCTTTCCTTGAGGCTCTCTCAGTCTTGTTGAAGCCCTTCAGGCTATGGGATCTGACCCCCGCCCCCCCATTCTCTACCCTGTAGCCCCACCTCCCTGCTGATTTCAAATATTTATTGAAAAGCCACTTTCTCACAAAGAAGCCCAGGCTGACCTTGAACTTGTAGTCTTCCAGCCCCAGCTTCTGGAGCAGCTGGGATGGCACACCTCCCCCTCCAGCCTGACTGCTAAAATATCTTCGTCAAAGGCAAGAAACCCTGTCCCATTGGCAATCACCTCCATCTTCTAGTCTCTCTCGGGGTAACTTCCGATCTGCTTCCTTCCTGTCTTGGTCGATTCTGGACCTTTAATGTCATGTGATAGGTTGCTTTTCCCATCGACTTCTCAGTTCGCAGACCCCTCGATGTGCATCAAAGCTGTGTCCATTTGTGTGACATTTGCAGGGTCTCATCCCTTTTGGGCAGCATTTTGTTAAAGATTTATTTTTATTTTATGTGCATGCACATTGGCCTGCATGCCTAGGGAGGTCAGAAGAGGGAACTGGGTCCCCTAGAACTGGAGTAGTAGATAGTGTGAGCCACCAGGTGAGTGCTGGGAATCAAACCTATCACCTAGCCATCTCTCTGACCCCACAGCCAGGAATGTTAACTGGCTCCCTCTGGTCCCAGAATAAACAGACTAGCAGGCCTGTGTTCCTCTTCCTTCCTTTAACTATGTCTTTATACAATTAATTCATTATCTATTGTTGTACATACTTCCCACAGCACAGGTGCAGAGGTCACAGGACAACTTTTTGGTGGCAGTTTGTTCCAGGTCTCTCTTTGTGCGTTGCAGGAATTGAACTCATATTGCCAGGATCGCAAAGGGCCTCCTTTCCTGCCCCCTTTCTTCCTCTTTCTTCCTTGTCCTGGAAGACCAGGCTGGTCTTCAGCCCCTGGGGATCCACCTGCCTGACTCTTCCTGGAATTAAAGGCATGCACCACCACTCTCAGCCCCCGTTTCTTTTCGTCTGGATCTTCTTCCTCCCTGGGATAAGTGGACCGCATCTCCCTCAGCCTGTAGCCGGCAGTTCATCCTTTCCCTTTTGAGCATTGGCTGTCATTTTTATGCTTGGTGTGGTTCTGGTGGGGCTGTAGCTCAGTTAGGAGTACTTGCTTAGCACACACAGAGCCAAGGAGCCATTCCCAGCACCACAGGGGAAAAACAAAAACAGAAGAATCGGCAATGTTGGTGCCTGCTTGTGACCATAGCTTTCAGGAAATGGAGACAGGCAGATCCTAAAGTCAAGGTCATCCTTGGCTACAGGGTCACTTTGGGGCCAATCTGGGAAACATAAAGCCCTATTTCAAAGCAGAAAAAAAGGCTATAACCTGAAATTGCTTTTAAAAAGGAAAAAAAAAAGATTCAGGCGGTGGTGGTGCTTGCCTTTAATCCCAGAGGCAGATGGATCTCTGTGAATTCGAGGCCAGCCTGGTCTACAAGAGCTAGTTCCGGGATAGGCTCCAAAGCTTCAGAGAAACCCTGTCTTGAAAAAAAAAAAAGAAAAAAAGAAAAAAAAAGGAAAAAAGAAAGAAAGAAAGAGAAGGGAAGGGAAATAGGATTTTAAAAATCTTAAGAGAAAGCACCTCCTGGGACAGATCCCCGGCTCGCTCATTTGGGGATGCCACAGTTTTCTGTGCAGTAGGATGGCACAGTCCCCTGTCCTGTCCAGTGGGACGCCACAGTCCCCTGTCCAGTGGGACGCCACAGTCCCCTGTCCAACCTTTCTCAGCAATGCATCACAAAACCATCAAATACTGGCCACAGACAGAGCTGCCAGGATCCCCAGATACTTTGTGGTCTGTGCGCTAGCCAGGCCTCTTTTCCAAGAACTTCATCGATTGCGGTGAAGAGAACAGGGTAAGCCAGGCTAATGTCAGGGTCCTGGGCTGAGTGCCCTCCACAGTCCCAACATAACCAGCCCCTGGTCATCATCCCGTTGCTCTCCCCACCAGCCCGATGTCAGATCTGCAGGATCAGAAGAAAGCGTCCAGGGTCTCCTTTAGACCGAATGTATTTTCTGCTCACATGTCACACCTGTGTCCCCAGTGTCCAGGGACTGAGTCCTTCCATGCTGTTCACATTTGCAGCATCCCAAACAGACATTATGTAAAAGGCACAGTTCTCAGGCTAAAATATCTCAACTGTTATTCCACACAGCCAGGTGGTGGTGGCACACATCTGTAATTCCAGCTCTTGGGAGGCAGAGGCAGGCGGATCTCTGTGAGTTCGAGACCAGCCTGGTCTACAAGAGCTAGTTCCAGGACAGGTTCCGAAGCTACAGAGAAACCCTGTCTCAAAAAACCAAAAGAAATGTCACTGAGGTTATGTTTCTTAAAATTAACTTATTTTGTAGAAAATAATGGATTCAGTTAGCATTTCAATTTATGAACAAATTTAGGGTTATGAGCATTATACAATACCAAGTGCTTTTACTATAAACTTTCCTCTTTAAAGACCTAGATAATTTTGGACCAATTGAATGTTGTGTACTGAGGGAAAACAGTTTGTAATAGATGATGACATTGATTTTTAAGATTCATTTCCATCAGTCAGTAGTTTTGAGCCATTTCCCATCCAGTTTTCTCACTTTTAAGTTAATTACATGCCATGCCTGTATATATTTTGAAATTACTTTACCTGAGTATTTGGTACATGATGACTTAATACATTTTAACTTAAAAAAAAAAAAAAAAAAGAAATAAAATAACAGGGACTGGAGAGATGTCCCAGAGTGGGTTACTCACGAATGCCTGTGACTACAGGGCCAGGGTCCAACAATGCTGTCTTCGGGCCTCCACCAGCATTTGAATTTACATGTGCACAGAGCACACACAGATAACAAATACAAGATCTTCAAAATAAAATGAAAATATTTAGCAATGTATGCTTGTGAGCATTTTGCCTGTATATATAAAAGAGCAACACGTATAAGCCTGGTGCCCTGGTATTGGACTTACACACAACTGAGTCACCATATGGATGGTAGAGATCAAGCCTGAGCTCTGAACTGCAAAGCCACCTCTCTACCACTGCCCAACTGCTTTTTTAAGTTTTGTAAGTAAAGTTTGTGTTTGTGCTAGGGACAGAACTGAGCCTTTCCCAGTTCTGCATTGCCTTCCTCAGCCCCACCCCGCAAGCCTCAGGATGTGACGGGGGAGTGAGGGAACCAAAGAGATGGCTCAGTAGGTAAAGGTTCTTGTCACCAAACCTCCAGGCCTGCGTTCCAACCCAGAACCTGCTGGTGGAAAGAGAACTGGCTGCCACGAGCTATCCTCTGATCTTCACACTGGCAGTTTGACACAGAGTGGAAGCAAAAACAAAGGGCAGTGATGACACAGTTGTTACAGACACGCAAGAGACCAGGGAGGAAGGATGCTGGGAGTGTGGTCATCTGCCAGCTAAGGAGCATCCTTAGAAAGAAGCTGCAGTGCAGAGACATGAAGGAGGAAGGGGAGAAGGGTCACTGTGGCAAAGAGAAAGGAGTTGTTGCTCTAGCCCATCAGATTCCTGGAAGACAGCAGTGGGTCTGTGTGGGAACAAAAGATTTAGTGGGGTGGGACAGCGAATGAGACATTTACATAGAAATCTTACAAAGTTGTGGGGGGGGTTAAAAGATTTAAAGCCTTTGTCCTAAACACAAGTTTTATAATATTTGATAGAAAAGACTCAACCGCCAGGTAGGGTTTCTATTACTGTGAAGAGACACCATGACCAAAGCAACTCTCATAAAGGAAAACATATAATTGGGGCTGGCTTACAGTTCAGAGGTTTAGTCCATCATCATCATGGTGAGAAGCATGGCAGTGTGCAGGCAGACATGGTGCTGGAGAGGTAGCTGAGAGTTTTACATCTTGATCTGATGGGAACAGGAAGTGAACTGTGTACCACACTGAATGTAGCTTAAGCATAGGAGACCTCAAAGCCCACCCCCCACAGTGACACACTTCCTCCAACAAGGCCATACCTACTCCTCAAAGCCATAACTCCTAATAGTGCTGCTCCCTATGGAGGTAATTTTCTGTCGAGCCACCACACAGGGTCTTGCTATGTATCCTTGACTAATTTGCAGCTGGTTATGTAGCTCAGGTTGGCCTTGAACTCACAGAGACCCCTCTACCTTTGCTTTTTGAGTGCTGGGACTAAAACCCACAAGGCCCGGCTTGATATGACCCTTTGACTAGTGGTATAAATAGGTTTTGGAACTTTAAAAATGTATGGAAATAATTTTATCTCCCTTCTTCTCTTGGCCGATGGCTCCTCATTACCCTTTATAAACCCTTTGTTAAAATCTTAGAAATTCCCCAGTATTTCCCTGGTAAACAGTTGAGGATGGGATTGTCTGAGGCGTCCCTCCTCCCAATGTACACCCTCTTAATTCTATAGGCTTCACAGCTTTCCACTGCGGCTACTCTGTCTCCTTAACCTACTCCCCTGCCTACCCCTTTAGGCTGATGATTGGCATTTTAACAGGAAATAAAAGGGCTGGAGAGAAGATTTAACGGCTAAGAGCCTCGGTTGTTCTCAAAGGGTGCCTGGTTCCATTCCCAGAACCCTCGCTGTGGCTCAGCTCCTGTGGTCAGAGGAACTCTTCTGAGCTGGCAGGCACCAGACATGTGAGGTCTGACACTCCTCAGCATAGAATAAAGAGAAATACTTTTAAAAGGAGTGAAATCAACACTTTTGAGCATATCTGGAGACTGTTTGGTTTTTTTGTTTTGTTTGTTTTTGATACAGGGTCTCACTCTGTAACCACAACTGGCCTCAAACTATTTATTCATCCTCCTGTTGCGACTCTTGAGTATAAGCCTCACAGGTAGGTGCCACTATGTCTGACTGAAGCAATCTTTTACAGCTGTTTTACTATCTCAAAGCATTGGCTGCCTCTTAATCATAAAGAGGCTGCTGCGGCTCTTGACATCACAGACACTTCCAACAATGTTAATTCAAGAAAGGGAGAGGCGTCCTTAAAACATAATTTACTTGGGGGGGGAGTGCATGCCTTTAATCCCAGCACTCAGGAGGCAGAGACAGGCAGATGTTTGGGAGTTCAAAGCCAGCCTAGTCTACAGAGCAAAGTCCAGGACAACCAGAGCTGTTACACAGAGAAAAACAAAAACAAAAAACATAACTTACAAAAAAAATTTCAGTGAATTGTTCTAGAAACTTCTTGTGAGATTTCCCTTCAGGTTTCACCAGACAAGAAAGACAGTTGCGGGGAAATAAGTGTTTTCAGTGTGTGTATTGACGGCAGCGTGGGCCAGCACTGGAGAAGAGGACGAGGGCCATTTGTTTCTCACAGTCACACTGGAATTGCTGGTTTCCAGTTCTATGACTTGGGCCTCTATGAACCTTTGTGTGGCTGCCATCTGTGTGGTGACACTTGGGAAACTGGAGTTATCAAGGAGATTCATGCAGCGGCCTGAGGACTTGCCTGTCAGCAGCTAGAGGTCAGTAAGTAATGGTTGCCATGGTGACTACACTGTCAGGCCCTAGGACGATAGAGGGAACTTGGAAAAAGCAACGGACTTTGAACCTTGGGGTTTCAGATATACAGCAGGTTGTTAGCGAACACACCCTGCTCACACCAAGCTGCTGGGCTGTGTTTTCCTTATCTGGAAAGCGGGGCAAGGTCCAAGGGCAGGGCTCCCTTCCCACCTGCTCAAAAAAACCACTCCTTGGGCTGGGAAGATGGCTCAGAAGATAACATGCTGGCTGTACCAGCATTGGGGGCTACATGCTGGTCCCCAGGACTCACTAAAACCTTGGCAGACTTGGAGGGTGGCTGTAACCCCAGCCCTTAAGAGGGGACACAGGACATTCCCATGGCAAGCTGGAGAGAGGGAGGGGCCCTGCCTCGGTAGGTAGAGTGGAAAGCAGTTTAGGAAGACACATGTGTGTCTGAGCACATGGAAAGAACGCTCCACACACACGCACATGCACACCCGTGCACACACACATCATGTACACATGCAAATGCCCACAAAATAAAAGCGCTTATTGGGCACCATGCCAAACAGGATTGGGGCAATGAGTAAAACAGACGCTTCCCCCACACACCCTTCATGGGGAAGATAATCTTCTCATGTCACAGCTGAAGGAAGCAGGGGACACACACTAACTGAGAAGGGAGGGAGCCGCAGGTGATGCTAGATAGACTATGGCCCAATGGCAGCTGGAGAACAGAGCACTGCACTGCCACTTGCAAGAACCAGAAAACCCAGGCAACCTGCATGGGGGAAGGTGCATAAGTGCAGGCAGCCAGGAATGGTTCACACCTTTAATTCCAGTACTGGGGGCTGGAGAGATGGCTCAGAGGTTAAGAGCATTGCCTGCTCTTCCAGAGGTCCAGAGTTCAATTCCCAGCAACCACATGGTGGCTTACAACCATCTGTAATGGGGTCTGGTGCCCTCTTCTGGCCTTCAGGCATATACAGACAGAATATTGTATACATAATAAGTAAATAAATAAATAAATAAATAAATAAATAAATAAATAAATATTCCAGTACTGGGAAAGACAAAAGACTAGATGACCACGGGAGTTTGAGGCCAGCCTGCTCTACATAGTGAGTTCTGGCTAGCCTGGGTCAGTTAGACATTGTCTCAAAAACCCAAACTAAACAGACACAAACAAAAGAGTGAATGAATGATTTAAAACAACAAAATTCAGGTATGGCTTGATCTAGCAGTTCTGGAATGCTCTCAGGGCTGATCTCTGTCTCTTGTCTCCCCATCGTTCAGTTCATCTTGGCTTCGTGTCAATCTGGTTCCCTCAGTCAGGCCTTCCTCTCCGGGAGGGGAGCCTGATGCAAGCGTCTCCCTCATTGTTCCACTATGATACCCAAAAGCTGGGTGAGAAGGTGGCAGCTTCATCCATTCAACAACAGAAGCAAAATTTTTGGTCCTGATTGTGTAGTGGTGGCGCAGTGCTCAGGAGGCAGAGGCAGGAGGATCTCTATGAGTTCGAGGCCAGCCTGGTCTACAGAGTAAATTCCAGGTCAGCCAGGACTGTTATACAGAGAAACTTTGTCTCAGGAAAACAAAAGTAAATAAATAAAATAAAATAAAAAATTTTGGGTCTTGGTGCTCGGTGGTCCATGTGGTACTGGAGTCACAGCAGTTAGAGTCATGGGATGCTCTGGTTGGGCAGCCTGAGTCTCTGGAAGTGCCATTAGCACATCCAGGGCCAAGTAAGTGCAACAATATTGGAATGGTGTCCTAAGGCAAAGCCTGGGTTCTTTGAAGAAAAGATGGGGTGCTGGTTGGAGACACAGGGTCAAGGACATGGTAGCTGAGCTGGAAGGCGGGTGCTGACTTCTCTCTCGAGCATTTGCCCAGCTGCACCCCTGCTGGCATCAGAAAGTTATTTCTGAGTATTGTTACTCAGGTCTGCTGTCACCTGCTAATTTTTTTTTTAAAATCATCTGTGAGGAAATAAAGGGCCAGCTGCTTCATGAAGGTGCCTGCAGGAACGGGACAGGGCTGCTCTGGGCTGAAAGCCCCACCATGGATAAGGCCACAATGAACGAAGTCCTTGCTCAGCACAGATGATGTCTCTGGGTCAGTCTCATTTTTATTTACTTACTTATTTGTTTTTGCTTTTTGGGACAGGATGTCAAATATCAAGTAGCTCAGGCTAGCTCAGACTTCACTGTGTAGCCCGGATTACAGTCAAATGCCTCCATGTCCTATTTGCTGCTTCCTGCCCCAGCCTCCCAGGTGCTCCCAAGTCTTGGCTTCAAAACCATTATTTACCCAGGCGGTGGTGGCGCATGCCTTTAATCTCAGCACTCCGGAGGCAGAGGCAGGCGGATCTCTATGAGTTTGAGACCAGCCTGGTCTACAAGAGCTAGTTCCAGGACAGGCTTCAAAACCACAGAGAAACCCTGTCTTGAAAAAACAAACAAACAAACAAACAAACAAACAAACAAAAAAACCCAAAACCAACCAACCAAACAAAACCCACCAGAATAAGCATTTAAAGAAAGTGCCAGGATGTGGCCCAGTGGGTACTGGGCTCACCTAGCATGTACAGTTTGGTCCTGGGTTCCATTCCCAGCACTGCATAAACCTGACCTTGTTGTACACGCTTGGCATCCCAGGATTCAGGAGGTGGAGGCAGGAGGATAAGCGTGATTGCTCAGCAAGGAAGAGAGAGAACCTTTTTCCCCCACCTTCCCCCCCCTCCCCCCAGTGAGTGATGGGAGCTGGTAAGGAAAGCCCAGCTTCTGTGTCTCCAGCTGCACTGTCCTGGTTTTTTCTGAGCTGAAGAGACCTGAAGCAGTAACACATTTGACCAAATCTGCCTTTTCTGTTAGTCAGCTTTCCAAACTGCAGCAAAATGCCCGACAGTGAATTTTTTTAAAATTTTATTTATTTATTATGTATACAACATTTTGCCTCCATGTGTGCCCGCATGCTAGAAGAGGGCACAGATGGTTGTGAGCCACCATGTGGTTGCTGGGAATTGAATTCAGGACCTCTGGTAGAGCAGCCAGTGCTCTTAACCATTGAACCATCTCTCCAGCCCCCGACAATGAATTTAAAAGAAGTTTGTTTTGACTTAGTTGTCGACCCTTTATTGACTCAGTGGCTGCTGGTTCTGGGATAAGGTGGGAGAATGTGAAGATGGAGAGGGAAGAAAGGGAGGGAAAAGGAGAGAATGACAGGCTTCTCAGTATCCTCTCAAGTACGAGCCCCCGGTGAGTTAACTTCCCCCTTTTAGGTTCTGCCCCCATCCCTTTATTTTTGGTTTTTCAAGACAGGGTCTCACTATGTTGCTCTGAATGCTCTGAAACTCGCTCTGTAGACCAGACTGGTTTTGAAGTCACAGAGATCCTCCTGCCTCTGCTTCTCAGGTGCTGGGATTAAAGGCCTGTACCACCAACTCCCTGTGGTTAGGTCCCACCTCTTAAAGGGCCCACTAGCTCCCAGTGGTTTCATTGAATTAGCCTTAAATACCTGGGCATGGCCTGGGTCACTTTTACAAACCATGGCACCTTTTATTGTTGTTTGTTTTTTGTTTCAACAGGATTTCACTCTGCTGTGGCCAGGCTGGCCTTGAACTCACACACAGTAATCCTTCTGCCTCTGGTCCCAGAGTGCAGGAAGTACAGGTGTGGACCTGGATTCACAGTGTCCTTTTGTTAACTTCTTCCCTAGTCGCTGTCTCTCTCTGTCTCATCTCCCAGCCTCCCAATTTACAGAACAACCCAGGCATCCTCGCCTCCCCCCAGTGACAGAGAGAAACTCTGGGCTCTCTTAGTGCTGGTATGGAAGGCCTTGGGGGCTTCTGGGAGAGGTGTTGCATCTCAAACATAAATATGCAAGGCTGTGAAGCCAGTGTGCGCAGGCCCACAGAATCTCCGGCTTGAACGTTCCAAGTCACCCTGGCTAGCCAAGAGTCCTCAGGCTTCAAAAGTGTACCAAGTCGCTACAGGAAGGGCACAGACAGATTCATATAAATGAACAAAAGCCAAACAGGACTAGGGAAGTAGCTCAAGCTGGTAAAGTGGCTGCCTAGCATGAGGCCCTGAGAGCAACTTAGGAGAAGGTAAACCAGGAGTGGTGTTGTATGCCTGTTATCCCAGCACTCTGGAGATCAGCAGAGGACTCAGAAAGTGGAGTAAATTCAAGGACAGCCTGGGTTACCTGAGACCTTGTGTAAAACAAAACAAAACAAAGCAAAACAAAACAAAACAAAAAACAGAAAACCCTCACAGCAGAAAATGAGGCCAAGTCCAAGCTGCCTTATCTTCTCTCCCTACAGTTTCTAAAGCCTCGGGGCTGTAGAAGGATCTGGAAGGTGGCGGTCGGGTATAAGCAGATGAGAACCCTCACCACGTGATTCGCAGTGGCAAGTGTGGGCAAGATCAAAGCAACCCAGTTTTACCTCTGACGCCAGCAATGTTTTTTCCATTCAAGACCTCTTCATGTTTTGCATGTGTAGGTGAAAGTAGAGAGAGAAAGAAAATAGCAAATGAGAGCAGCCATGCTTTGGGGCACATCCTTCCAAATTTCAGCAGCAAACAGGACGAGGGTGGGGTCCCCACATGGACTCTAGTGTCACCTACCTGTGCGGGCACTCTAGCCCTGACATCTGCCATCTGTGTGACTTTGCAAAACCCCCAACCTCTCTGGGGCTCTGTGGCGTCATCTGTAAAATGGGCTAGTAATGGCATCCATGTCACAGGGATGTCTGGAGGACCCTGCAGACAGGAACAGGGTACTGGGATGGGTCTGATGCATGATAATTGCTCAGTGTCAGGAAGACTAATGCTATGGCCATTGTCACTGCTCTTGGGCTATGGGTAAGGCAGTGGGAACCTATTAGGGAGACTAGTAAGAAATGAGGCAGCCAGATCCTGCTGTGACTCCAGGCCTTGGCTTACACAAAGATGGACATGATACTTACTGTAGGGATGACCGCACCACAGACTCTGTGCTGAGTGTTTGCTGTCCTCTCTAACCTTCACAGTTACTCTCCGGAGGATTGGCAGTGAGCACTCCCATCCCCTAGGGAGGAGACTGGCCACAGAGAGGGACAGCAACTTACCTGAGGCAACACAGTTGCTTCTGATTTTGTTATTATTGCTGCATTATTATTGTTGTTATTGTTTATTTAAGTGTGTGCATACACACACACACACTTAACATGCATGCATGTTCATATGTGGGAGCCAGATGACCAATCGTGAGAATCAGTTCTTGCCTTCTATCAAACCCAGGTCCTCAGGCATGGTGCAAGCGCCTCTACCCACTGAGTCATTTGTCACCAGCCGAGGTCACACAGTTACACAGCTTCAAAGATCCCTGGAGGGGTGTGAGGTCAGTATTGTCCACCTGTCCTGGAGTTGCTGGTGGAGCCCACTATCCTGCCCTGCCCCATCTGTAGGTCTTTCTGGCTTGCCAGGCCCTGGCGCTGGGAATTGGTCTAGGGAGGGTTTCGGATCTGATGAGCTTGGAACCTCTTCTGTTTTACAACGGGGTCAGGGCTATGGCTGGCTTTCCCAGCAGCCTCTGTCTCCTCTGCGTCTCCTTTCTCATTTCATGTCCTCTTTCCCAGCATCTCTGGAAGTCATGTGAAGGTCTCAGGACACCAGGGGAAGGTGGCCAAGCTGCCTCATCAGCACCAGGCTTCTTAGCTGGACTGGGGAGGAGGAGAGTGGGTGGGAGGGTCCAGGGGCAAAATTCCAACTGGAGCTATTAAGGGATGCTGCTTGGGGCTTGATGGACCCAGGGCTCGGCACCCGGTCTCAGAGAGCTGAGAGTGTACACATGTGTCCTCAAGCAGACAGAGGACATCCGGCAGGGGATGTTTGGGGGAGGGGACCAGGAAGCTGTTCGATTATCCAGCTGCTTCAGTCTAAATATGTTGCACATCTGGTGGCCTAGAAATTGCCTGTGATTTCATAGTCACTGACTTGCTGTCTGGGCTTGAGCTTGGCTCTAGGGGCAGGAGGAGGAGGGAGGAGGGAGGGAGGAGGGCAGAAGGGGATGGCAGTCCAGAAAAGGAGAAGAGGGGCAAAGGGTTGCAGGGAGGAGCAGAGAAAGAGAAGGAAGAGGAGAGGGGTAGAGGGGGAGGGAGGAGGAGGAAGAGGACAGAAGGACAAGTTCATTTGCACAAACAGCCACTGGGCTTCTCTGTTCTGCCAAAATTGGAGTTGGTTTGTGCCAGGCCTTAATGCTAAGTGCTGATTTATTCTGAGTAAGAGCGGCTCCGAGAGGTTCTTAACATAAGTGATGGCTGCTCCCACACAGGCCCATTGGCTCTCTCCTTTATAACAACAGGACTTCCTGAGAGGACCAAGGACAGTGCCAGAGCGGTTACCTGCTTTCTTCTACAAACACAGAGCATCTGTGGTTTCTTTGTGACAGGATGTGGGGAAATGTGTCCACGCAAGAGTAGGGCCTTTTGACGACAGCTGCGGGGCACAGAGAAGATGGTCGTGTGGAAAGTTCCAAAACTGGGAAGGAAAATTCCTTGTCCCCCTCCAATAGGCGATGAGCAGTGGTGGCTTTGGGGTGGCAGGTGGGGAGTTCTGAGGCCAGATCTCAGATGAATGAGTTCAGTATGGATTGTTAATGTCTGCCATTAGGTTGGCAAGGGCAGGCTGGGTGGGTTTGCTGTTCCCTGTCTGCAGATTCAAACAGCTGTGTGTGTTGAAAGTATTTAGAAACAGTAGTTAAGGCAGCAAATTTGAGTTTGAAGAAAGATGGGCCTGGGGGTGGCATCACTTTCTGTTTTGTTGTTGTTGTCGTTGTTTTGAGCGAGACCTTTCTTTCAAGTAGCCCAGGCTGGCCTTGAACTCCTCAGTAGCTGAGGATGACCTTGAATTCCTGACTCTCTTGCCTCCACCTCCTAAGTGGGATTACAGGCAAGCACTGCCACACCAGGCACACGCTGCTACACACATTGGAACTGGGGAATGGAACTCACCTCGTGCTTGCTAGGTGAACACTCTACTAACTCAGCCACACCCGCAGATCTCTGCTCTATTTATTTATTTATTTATTTATTTATTTTGGTTTTTCGAGACAGGGTTTCTCTGTGGTTTTGGAGCCTGTCCTGGAACTAGCTCTTGTAGACCAGGCTGGTCTCGAACTCACAGAGATCTGCCTGCCTCTGCCTCCCGAGTGCTGGGATTAAAGGCGTGTGCCACCACTGCCAGGCTTCTCTGCTCTAAACTTTTGAGATAGGGTTTCATTATATGGCTCAGGCTGCCCCTAGTTCACGATCTGCAGGGCTGGGATTCCAGGCAGGCACACTCCCCCTAGCTATCTACTGAGCCTGTGGGGATGGAGGATAAAGAGGCCCAGCTCTGTTAGCTCTTCCTGTCTCAAAATCTCCTGCCTGCCTGCTGGCCTGGAACAGACAGTGGCAGGCAGGAGAGTACCAGCTAATGAGCTGGGCACGGGTCTAAATGCTCAGAAACTGAGTATGAGCCAGGTGTGATGGCACACACCTTTAATCCCTGCACCCGGGAGGCAGAGGTCAGTGGATTTCTGTGAGTTCGAGAACAGCCTGCTCTACAGAGTGAGTTTGAGGACAGCCGGAGCTGCATAGTGAGACCCTAACTCAAAAGAGAAAATAAGAAAAAAGAAATGAAATTACCTGTGGTTTGTCCACAAGCCCCTGGCCCACCTGCTCAAGGGGGCCGAGCCCTTTCTGAGCAGCCTGGTCACAGGGCGTGCCGGCAGTCACTCCACATGCTGCTATGAGGAGGCGAGGCAGGTAGGTTAGGTGGACTTCGCCTCTTCAGACTGGGAACTCCCAGAGGTGACCTTGAAGAGCTTGAGGTTGGACTCACCCAGGTGCCTCAGCTCAGGATTTTCCAGGCTCTTTGAATTGCCCGGCCGCAGATACAGCCATGCCCCAACATCTTGGGAGAAATGCATTGGCAACTGGCATCTCTTTCCCACTGGCAGCTCGGTTCGTTCATCTTCAGCACTACAGCCGCTTCCTCCTCCCTGACATCATTTCCAGGAATAGACAGCAATTACCACCCCAAGCCCAGTGTAGCACAGGAAGTGAGGCGGCATGTGATCTGATTCTGGCATGTGAGGACCTGTGCAGTGCCCAGCAGGCACATGCTCTCTTCCCTGATGTCTCCTCTCAGTGTGTCTTTCCACGCAGATGCCAATCTGCTAGGTCAGCGACTCTCTGAGGCTGCTTGGGCCATGGCACTTCATAGATGTGGCAGTCGGGCAGGGCTAAGCACCATGGGGGAGAATTACTCTAAGGACAGTGGGACTCAAAGAAGTTTGAGAACTGGTTTTTATTAATTAATTAATTAATTGCTTGTTTGTTTTTGTTTTTGAGCAGAGTTTCTCTGTATACTCCTGGTTGTCCTGGAACTTACTCTGTAGACCAGGCTGGCCTCAAACTCAGAGATTCACCTGCCTCTGCCTCCAAATGCTGGGATTAAAGGTGTATGCATCATCACTGCTTACCTGGGAACTATATTTTTGTTTCTGTTTCACGATTTATATGTGTGTGTGTGTGTATGTCAGGGCCTTTTGTAGCCTAGGCTGATCTGACTACACAGGGAGTACCTGTCTGAAAATAAACTCTTCTAATTGACAGCACATCCCACGAGGACATACCCAGAAACCAGCCTTCTCTTCCTGTCTCTGGACAGAATCTGCCACTTGGAAGGATCTGGAGTCTTTGTATCCACCAGATAGCTCTCTCTGTGGCCCTGGCTAGTGGGCACAGAGGAGACAGGAGGGGGACAGACTCTGATTTGTTGGGAGGTGGCAGTATCTGCATCCTGCTTCCTCATCCCTGGTGCTGTCCCCTCACTATTTCGTGAAGCTTCCCTGGCTTGTTCATTTCTTCTTTTCTCTTATCCCTGTGTCCAAGTGGGTCACCGGCTGGCCTTAGGGTCCCCTCCCCAGCCTCACTTGTTTTCCAGCCTCTACTCACACAGGTATCCAGCTGTTCTGAAGCTGTGCCAACCCTGGTCTGTGCCCACGCTGTCCGATGACTGCCAAGTAAGTGGTCACCCCTTGCCAAGGGGTGCTGGAGTCACTACTAACCAGGCTGTCTGGTAGCCTACTTAGGTCTCATAACTCTGTCACATGGGTGTTATTGTTTCCACCTTAAGGCTAGAGAAATAGAGACTCGAACAGAGAAGGGCAAGGCTGGGTCGTGGGGGAGACTGAGCTAGAGCCCAGTGAGACCAGATGTCTCAGTGACTCTGCGCCTCTGGTGCTCCCTGAGTTCTGAGCCAGAAAGTCTCATTGGGAAATGAATGAGACTGAGGGAGAGAGAGAGTTGTCCCAGGTGAGTCCCAGGTAGGGGCTCCCTGCAAAGCAGAGTTGGGTTGGAGCTGAAGTGTCAACGGGAACAATATTCCACACAGATGAACAACCAAGGAGAGGAAAAAAAAAAAAACAGTAGAAGAGCAAGACTCAGCAGTGGGGAAAGGTGCTTGTGGACAAACCCAATGACCCAAGTTTGATTCCCAGAGCCCCGTGGTGGAAAGAGAGAACCAACACCGGCAAGCTGTCCTTTGACTTCTGTGTGCATGGGGCAGCTTGTGCATGCGCAGACACAAGAGATGGTGTTGGGCTTTGGGGAGGAAATCTGACAAGCTGAGGTTGCGGGTGGGCGCATGGGCAGCTCCAATGTGAGTTGGGGATAAGAAGCAGCCAGCTTTAGAAGTAGGTGGGCAGGAGGACAGGACTCCAGGGAGGGGGGCATGACGAGGGTACTGAGGTCGTATCGAGACGAGCCTGTGATAGGTAATCTTGACTGTGAACTTGACCACACCTGGAGCCAACTAAACCCAAGCATCTGGGCACACCTGTGAAGGGTTATTCTTGATCAGGTCTTCTGAGGTAGGAAAAGTCACCCTGAATCTCCTCCTGGTGGCAGCCTGCATGAAGGATGTGGAAGCTTTTGCTCTTTGCCTTCTTGTCCTCACTCTTGCTGGCAAGTCCATCTGTTCTGCTGGAGACGTCCATTCACTGGTGTTTGAGGCAACTTCCAACATACACGGAAGACCAACAGAGACATCTAGACTCCTGGGCCGAACTACTACCGGAGTGTTGATCTTGGGGTCAGTCACTATTGGTCTAGCCAGACCATAGCCCCATAAACCATTCTTATAAATCCCTTTATAAATATATGTCTCATAGACTCATTCTCTGTTCAGTTCCTCTAGAGAACCCTGACCCGAGAAGCCCTCACCTTGCAGGGTCCAGGCAACTTCCTGTCAGTCTTTGTGCCTCTCAGAATTGTGTACCACAAGGTCTTTGCACCAGGCCAGGGCACAGAGAGGCTAAGTCACTTGCCCAAGTCACATAGCCTGCACATAGAAGAAGTGGGATTTGAGTTCGGGTCTATCCAAGTCTGTCACATGTCCTCCTGCTCACTATGACAGCACCCATGGCCCAATTCCCCACGTGGATTTCCTAGAATGGATGCAGAGAGAGTGAGCTCATACCTACCACAGCCTTAACAATGTCTGGGGCGCAGCAGGCAACATCTCAGCAGTGAGGGCTGAGAGCCAACCTGGGTGTCAAGGAAGAGAGCTGCCAGGAGACTGTCCCAACCCGGAAGCTCAGGGTGGAAGGGAGCCCTAAAGGACAGGTGCTGATGGCAATGACACATGACAGGAAGGGTCTGAGGCATGAGGCTGAGAGACTAAGGAGGACAAGACAAACACGCTAGAGCCTGGAAAGACGACTCAGTGGGCTCTGAAGGCATAAGGACTTGGGTTTGAATCCCTAGCACCTACATAAAGAAGTCAGACGTGGTACATGGTCAAAGCACTCCCGTAATCCCAGTACTGAGGGGCAGAGATGGGTGGCTCCTGAGAACTCTCTGGCCAGTCAGCCTAGATCACACACACACACACACACACACACACACACACACACACACACACACGAGACATACACAGGCATGCAGACAAAAACACATGCCAACTAAACATTAAAGAAAACCGCTCAGTGGCTGGGAGCATACAGTGTTTGCCCAGCATATGGGAGGCCCTGGGTTCCATTCCCAGCACTCAAAGATAAAACCACAAAAAGGCAACAAAAGATGAACACTGCCTTTAAAAGGGCCACCTCTCCAGTGCATCCTGAGCTGTCTTGGAGCTTGCCGGCAACTCTAATTCTTTAAGTGACCTCTGACTTGGTCTCAGCTTTTATCTTTCTAGACCATTAAAATCGGTTTAAGGTGACCCAGATCTGGAGCAGGGCAGGGGGATGTCCTGAGATGACAACTCTGCCTCACTCGCTTCTGCACAGAACCAGGGTGTTCCCAAATCCACTCCCCACAACTCCCCCACTCTCTCCCCATCCCCGCCGGGACTGATTATTGGCGGGTGTGCATGAGTGAATTTTGGGGTCACAGCGAGTAATCGGATCTGGCCAGGCTGAAGCAGGTGACCTGAGCTCTTGGATAAGGGGATTCATCTAAATCTCTCAGAGAAGATATCTTCTCAAGGCGGCCTAGGGGCCAGGACATGAAAGCCAGGCTTGGGAACCCCCTCCCCACGTTCACAACTCCCATGCCATGTGAAAATCCTTCCCTGAGGCCCAGCCCCTCACTGTGGATGAGAAGCCCAGATCTCAAAGAGCCTGGAGGAGGAGAGGGGAAAGTGGGTATGGGCAGGGCGACCTGGGGCCTTCAGGACCTCTCTGACCCTTTCTGGATGAATGCCATTAGTGGAGTGATGTCATTGTGGGTGGTGTAGCCAAGGTGCAGACTTGTTAGATCTGTGTTGTTCAAACCTCATCACCCTAAGGCAGGCATGCCCGTTGCCAGGCTCCTGGGAGATAACCTCCAGCCCCAGAATAAATGCTGTGGGGTTCCCAGCCTTGTATTTGAGCGGGGCCTCTGGAGTAGGTGAGACCAAGTGACAAAGATTGGCCATGCAGGGTCATCTGTGTTCACGTGTCTGACCCTCAGTAAGCACTGTAGATGCCAAAGTTTGGGGGTATCTTCCTATTGTCAGTCATTTGCGCCACAGGCTAAAGCTTTGTGAACTCAACACAGGAGAGTCCTCTGGGAGTCCAGGCCCACTGTCTCCCGGACTCTGACCCTTGTCTTTAATCTTGCTGAGTTTAGTCTGTGTCTTGTCACTATGATAAGCCATGACTGGGTTGTTCCTCCAGCCTTTCTGAGGGTTTACTGAGCACAGCTGATCTGAGCCGCCATTGTTAGAGATGGCCTAATAACAGAGAAGTCATGGCAGGAGAGTCTAGTCATTTTGGGGTGCCTCTCCTGCCAGAACACCTCCTCCTTGCTTATTGGAAGCTTGCCCAGCCCTGGTCCCCATGTTCCGGGTGTGGCCAGAGGGTCACAGTAATCCAACCCCAGGACTGGGCATGCCCAGCAGGAGCCGCTGTGAAGGAGGAGGAAACTGAGAATGAGTCCAAGAGAAGCCAAAGCCTGGTCCAAAGGCTCACAGCTAGTTAGCTCCTGGCAGCCCAGGTCCGTGTAACTCTAGGACCTCGCTAGCTCTCCACGCTGTGCTGAGGATGGGACCATAGCAGCAGCCTTGGGAAAGTCTGTGGGCGTGGACTGGGCCACCAGGGTGTGTTGCAGAAGGCCATAGAAGGGAAGGGCCGTGACTGATGCCTTCCTCGGAGCTCTCCACTTTTCCAGAGGTCTGAAAAAGTGCTTCTCCTCCATCAAGAGAAGCAAGATGACATTCACTTAAAAAATATTTATGTCATATTTATGTATTGATTGGGCGGGAGCAAGTGTACAGCACAGAGCATATGTGCAGGTCAGAGGACAGCATGCTGGAAATGGGTCTTTCCTTCTACCTCGTGGGGCCCAGCGGCTGACCTCAGGCTGTATAGATTAACCCTGCTTAATCTTCTTGTGAGGCCCCACCCATTATGCAAAGAATCCTGGGAGTTGTAGTGTTTTAAGTTTCTTTTTTTTTTTTTTTTTTTGAGACAGGGTTTCTCTGTGTAGCAGTCCTGGCTGTCCTGTAACTCACTCTTGTAGACCAGGCTGACTTCAAATTCACTGAGATCTGTCTGCCTCTGCCTCCCAAGTGCTGGGATAAAGGGCTTGCACCACTACCGCCCAGTGGGAGTTGTAGTTTTTAGTTAGTTAGTTTGTTTTCTTGAGACAGGGTTTCTCTGTGTAGCAGTCCTGGCTGTCCTGTAACTCACTCTTGTAGACCAGGCTGACTTCAAATTCACTGAGATCTGTCTGCCTCTGCCTCCCAAGTGCTGGGATAAAGGGCTTGCACCACTACCGCCCAGTGGGAGTTGTAGTTTTTAGTTAGTTAGTTTGTTTTCTTGAGACAGGGTTTCTCTGTGTAGCCCTAGCTGTCCTGGAACTTGCTCTGTAGACCAGGCTGGCCTCGAACTCACAGAGATCCGCCTGGCTCTGCCTCCCAAGTGAGGGGGTTAAAGGCGTGTGCCATCACTGCCTGGCTAAGATTGTAATTTTAAGGTCTCCTACTGTTATCCTAGAAGTGAGGATGGAGACAGAGAAGAAGAGAGGGAGGGAGGAAGAGAAGGAGGGAGGGAGGGAAGGAGGGGAGAATGGTTCCGTCTTCTTGCTGAGGAGCCAGATAGAGTTGCCTTTCCTCAGAGCAGCCTGGGGCATCTCATTCCTCCTGCCACCTCCAGACGGTGGCCAGGTGTCCTCAGTGTCTTGCGGGTCATGGACAGCAGCATGGTGCCAAATTGAATTGAATGCTGGCTTCCCTCCCCGGCTGGTCTCCATCACTGCCCTCTGGACAGAAGCTCAGGACACAAGAAGGTCACCTGTGTGTCACAGGGGGAGGTGGGGAGGGGATGTGATGGTTGTTAGTGGGGTTTTAGGATAAAGCTGGGGTGAATTAGGGATCGGTTTGGCTACCTGTCTCAACATGCCAATTAGAAAGAGGCACGGACAAAGACATAGACAGTCACTGTGGCCACCCTGGAAGAAAAGAGTTAAAGGGGTTTGGTGACCCTGGGCTTCTCTCCTGAGGCACTGATGGGATGCAACAGAGGAACAATTGGGTTAGAGGCTGACATGTTTATGAGTTCTGTTGTGGCTGAAGGTTAGGGCAATGCCCAGAGACCTTGGTGAGGGCGCTCTGGAGCAGGGCATTGATGACTTTCAGCTATCTCCTGACACCTGTTTTCATTTCTTTTCTTTTTCTTTTCTAGTTTTTTGAGACAGGGTTTCTCTGTAGCTTTGGATCCTGTCCTGGAACTAGCTCTTGTAGACCAGGATGGCCTCAAACTCACAGAGATCCACCTGCCTCTGCCTCCCGAGTGCTGGGATTAAAGGTGTACACCACCACTGCCTGGCTATTCCCTCTCTCTTATTTCTGCATCTTCAGACTCTCAGGCCCTGAGCTCAGCCAGGTTGGCAATATCATGAGGGATCAACACACTGATGAATTAAGCAGGAATGTGACCTAAAGAAAAGGGACGATAAAATGAAGGCATGAGGCACAGCGTGGCGGCACACGCCTTCAATCCCAGCACTCAAGAGGCAGAGGCAAGTGGATCTCTGTGAATTCGAAGTCACCTTGGTCTCACAAGGAGCTCCAAGACAGCCCAGCCTATGTAGTGAGACCCTTCCTCAAACAAACAAAAACGAGAAAATAAAATAAGCAAAATGGAGCGGGGGTCTACAGACATTGTCCCGGACCTCTCCTCTCTCACTGAGTACTGTCGCCGGGATTGGGACCCAAGACTCAACTCTCGTGCTTGATCTCCAGTTCTTGTGAATGCTGTTGAAAGAATTCAAGCAGAGTGTGGGAAAGAGGTGGTTTATCGCAAGGTGGAGAATGTTCTCCCGGGATGGGAGTAGATAGGGGGCCAAGCAACCAAGACACCCATCTCCAGGGAGTGCCCAGGAGGCCGAGCACTATCTACCAGTACTACCTACACTTCAGCCGGGCTTGTGAATTCCTAAAGCTCCCAGAACCCACCATGCTGGCTTCCTGTTCAGGTGAGTGACCGGTCCATCCGCATCCACCCTTCCAGGAAAGGACAATCCTAGCCTCCTCCTTTGTCACTAAGCCTGCTGCTAGATAAGGATCTTGCGGGATTTAGACAGTTATTAATGACTCTTACGGCGACACACCTCCACGCAGGCCAGAACTGTGACTCAGACAGAGCCCATTGGCCTCTAATGAAAGTCCTGAAACTGCAGTTTCCAGTTTTATATGGCTGATGGCCGGGAAGGGTGTCAGGGCCTTAACCTGCAGCCCCAGGCAATGTCTGAGGAGCCCCAGTCAATATCCGACCATCTCACACCGGCTTCCTTCAAGACTGCAAGAGAGCTGCCAGCAACAAATTGAGGCAGCATGCTTCCTGCTTCCTCTCTCTTTCTCAGAGATGGCAAAGGACCGTGGGCCTCTCCTTTGCTTCTGATGAGGCAGGCCACTGCCCATCCCTGTGGCAGTCTCCAGGAAACTGTAGGATACCAGTTACTCTCTTGTGTTCTTGGACCAAGCATTGACCAGGCAGGCTGACTTGGCAGTCTGACCCTGATGGAGCCTTGCACTGTGTGTGAGGGTCACCTGGGTAAACTGGAATCTGATAGAGGAGTCTTTTGTATTTGTTTCCGTATGCCTTTGACTCTCATAGGCAGACGTGGGGAAGCGGTTAGGCCCCTTGCTCCTGACCCCCACCATTTGCCCAGCTGGCTCCATCCTGGCCCTCTTTTACTGCTGGCAGTTTTGTTTGCTCCAGGCCACATGGGGGTGGGGCGGGGCTTGTTCTTTTTGGCAAGAGGATTGAGCTCTGCACCCAGGAAGACCGTGAGGGTAAGCCTTCCCCAGGGAGTCATGTTTCTAACCATTGCCCGCCCAGCGGCGGGACAGTTGAGAGCTGTGAGTCAAGCAGCCTAACCAGCAGTGACAAGACGGGGAGCTTCCAGGTGGTGAAGGCTTAGAGTTAGCGTCATTGTCTGGCACGCCTGAAACCCTAGGGTCAATCTCCAGGCAAATAAATAAAATAAGTTAAACTCTGAAAACAAGTCTACTTAGGTCCCCGTGTTACAGAAAGGAGGGCCTTTAATGAAGAAGCGAGGGAACAAGAGAGAAAGGCCCAGGGAGGGAATGGGAACTGACTTGGTGGCCAGGGAGATCTCTTGGCGCGGCTGGTTTCACATGGGTGGGTGGGTGAGGGTAGCTAAGGAGTGTGTTGCCCTGTCCCCTCGGGGAAGCTGCGAGTTCCCCGTGGGTCCTGCGGTCTCGGCTGTCCATAGAGAACGCGAGTCGCCGCTGTCACAAAGGTGGGTATTCCAGGGCGGAGAACGCGAGGTGTGGAGCTGGCTGCAGCCCAAACGCTCGCGGAGCCGGCTACTTGGAGCCGCGGGTGGTAAGTGCAGCGCAAACAGCGCCCCCTGCTGGAGAGGAGCGGAGGCTAGGGGCTGCCGCAAGCCTGGGGCCACCACTGCCACCATAAATGCTCCCCAAACCCAAAGAGCTGTATGTCTTCTCAAGCGTCCTCATATTTATTTATTTGTCATTTATTCATTTGTTTGAGATAGGGTCTCATATCACAGGCTGGCTTCGAAACTTGCACTGCAGCCAAAGATGACCTTGACACCTGATCCTCCTTCTTCCACCTTCCAAATGGCGGGCCAGTACCACCATGCCCTGCTTTATTCTTGTTTTAAAACAAACCGTGTCACTCATCCAGGATCCCGGCAGAACCAGCCTTGTCATTTAAAAGCGGGGAGGGAGTGTAGGCTCCCTGCCCTGGCTACTAAATGGGAGATGGTAAAGATGGCAGGGTAGCTAACAAAATGGGAGGTGTTCAAGATGGCCTGAGTGAGGCCACTCATTCAAGTTGTGTTTGGGAAGGCTCTAGAAGGTCAAGACATGGCCCCATGGTCATGACCTCCTCGCTGTCTGTCAGAATCTTCTGGCATTATTTTCTCTTCAAGTATGGTATACTGAACCAGCTACCTCCAGAGTCCCCATGGCATCTTTGACAGCTCACACAAGCTAGCAGATGCCTTGGGGCTACATTTTTCTTGCTTCTCAGTCTTCAGCCAGGCGCTCTCTTGCCCAGAATTTCTCATCTCTTATTCAGCATGGCTTGGTGAGTTCCTATTCATCCCGCAGAACACAAGGGCCACATCTTGTTGGAACCGTTCCCACTCTTTCACCCTGGGCTGCCTTGGTAGCATCTTGAGGATTACTCACCGCTCAGTTCCCCCACAATATTAAGCACACAGTAGGCACAGTTCGCATGCCAAATCGATTTGCACATTTGCACTGCCAGACTCTGGTGGTTTACAGGCTCCGGAAAAGTCACTCTGACTGGTGTGCTTGGCCACGACTCAGAAGCATCTTCCGGTCTGGCTTTGGTGTCTATGGTTTACCTTGATTTAGCTTGATTCTTAGGGCCCCGTGGAGATGGCTGTCCTCGCGCCTGACCTCAGGTGCCCAGGGAAAATTCATCCTGCAACAGCCTGAATTGCTGAATTCTCTCCAACACCTAGCACGGAGCCTGGGAGCCTGGGAGCCCAGGCCCACTCTAATGGGCAGATATTATGCAGATTAGGTGAACGTACCGATTGGCCTCTACCCTTCCCTGCTTTCCAGAGTGGAAACTGAGGTTTCAGAGAGCAGGAGGGATGCACCTAAGATTCATCAGAGGCTAGGGAGGAATTTGAATTGAGACCCTGGAGTCCACATAGTTTCTGGGTCTCACAGTCCTCTGGGGTTTGTTAGACTCATGTCACCACACTTGTCTGAGTGCCTCTGGCAGGTGACACTCAAGTTCTTATACAACATTCCATGTATGCCTGTACACCAGAACACCAAAAGAAGGCACCAGATCTCATTTTGGATGGTTGCGAGCCACCGTGTGGTTGCTGGGAATTGAACTCAGGACCTCTGGAAGAGCAGTCAGTGCTCTTAACCTCTGAGCCATCTCTCCAGCCCCAACATTCAAGTTCTGATGTGCTAAATACTGGTCTGGGTTACTGGCTCCTGACCTGAGAGAGAGGGGCCTACAGTGTGCGTGCGTGTGCATACGCATGTGTGTGTGCATGTGTGCGTGTGTGCGCGTGTGCACATGTGTGTGTGTGTGTGTGTGAGTGGGTAGTGCTTGCCCAGTATGTGTAGGGTACTGGGTTCAGTACATCACTACCACGTAAGTTGGGTGTGATGGCACACACCTATAATCCCAGCACCACGTTGTAGGTGGAGGCCTGAGGATGAGGAGTTGAAGGTCGTCCTTGGATACAGATTGACTTTGAGGCCAGCTTGGGCTGACAGGAAACCTTGTCACAAAATCAGAAGGCTCCCTCAGGATGCTCACCATCTGAGGCCTTTGTACCCCTTTCCTTCAGAGATGTGGGGAGAAGGGTGTGCGACAGGCTGGAGCCATCTGCCCGGGCCCTAATAATAAACTGGGAGAGGAAGAAGTTCCAGGCATGCTTGGCTCTGGGGGGGAGAGGCTCTAGTCACACCCAGCACCATCTGCCATGTCCCCTTTGTATGCCAAGCTGTGGGCGGGAGAGGGGACCGTGAGAAGGGGGAGAGGCCCATGGGTCCTCACTGCCAGCAGGGGTGGCCCACTTCCTTTTTTCTTCCTCCCTCTGGGCAGGACATTGCAGAGAGACAGGGAGAGACAACAAGAGAGAGAGGGGTGGGCTTGCTGGCTGTGGCCTCCAGGATCCAGTGTCTAAGCAGGAAGGAAGCTCAGATCCGTCTCAATGCCACTGGTAGGTGACGACAGCTGGCCACTCGCTATCCCTTCATGTACCATCTCACCCTACCCACCACCCCATCTCTGGGCATCGACTGCATAGACGGGAGGTTGGAGTTCAGGAACAGTCCGTGACTTTCTCAGGCTCACAGCAGAGTAGGATTTGAACTCAGGACCCTAAAGAACACCTTCTCAACTCAGCAAGGCACCTCTACAGCGAGTTCGACTGTCACCTGGCAGCCCTGGGTGGGTCTCCCCTGTGACAGACAAGCAGATGACATCACCCTGGAGTGGGTTGTCCCCTCTCCTGGGAGCTACCTGAGGGCTTCTCTGGTCACCTGGGCCTCCTCTCTCTCCATCTCACTCAGGGAAAGAAACACAGGAGGAAGGGCTCTTTGAGCTCTCAGGAGCTTTCCGAGAAGGCCAAAGAGCAGCTGGCAGAGGCGGAGCTGAGGAAACTGAGGCAGCAGTTCCGCAAGATGGTGGAGAGCAGGAAGTCCTTCAACTTCCGCAACCAGTGTATGATCGCCAACCAGTAGTAAGAGGGGTGTCCCCGGGTGGGCCTAGGGCACAGCGGGGGCAGGGAGCACCCTGAACCCACTTGGGGGCCGGGGACCTTTTATCCTATGCTCTAGAGCTTCATAGGAGAGCACCCAGTGAGCAGGATCCAGGGTTTTGGGGGGCTCCGAGGGACAGGCGACCCTCAACCAGGCCCCTGACCCTCTGCTCCACCCTGCGCCTCGCAGACACTCTCATCTAGTAACCCATTCAGCACGGGGGCGGGGGAACTGATTGGTTCAGGGGTCTACTCCTGTCCAACCAGCTGTGGCAGTGACGCGGAGCGTGGCCATTCTCTGGCTGGTGCCTCCGGGGAGGTTGCCAAGCTGCCTGGGCAGGGACCAGCCTTTTGCAATTGGGGAGACCCGCTTGTGAAGCCCCTTCTGCAAGGCCAGAAGCAGGCCTCCATCCACCCTCGCTGTCTGCTTGCTTGGAGTTCAGAGGAGGGAGCGGAGATCTTTCATTTCCCCTGGATCCGTTTACTCCGTGAGAGGCTGGTCCCTAGGAGACATCCCTGTCAGTTTTAAAAAGAAGTGTTTTTTCCAGAGCACTTTACTGCCATCTGTTGGAAAAGTGTTTATTATATAGAGCCGGAGGAAATGTCTCAGGCTGGGGAGATGGTACAGCCTGACTCCAAGCCTGATCTTGAATTAGATCCCAGAAAGACACAAGGTTAGACCCCCCCACGTTGTTTTCTGACCTGCATACGCACAACATGGCTGCTAACACCCACGCACATGTTCATATATCATGCACAAATAAATACATGTTGAAAAAAGTGAAGGCTGGAGAGAAGGCTCAGCAATGAAGAGCACTTGTTGCTCTTGGAGAAGATCTGAGTCCAGTTCCCAGCACCCACATCTGTCTTCCTGCCACCTGGAACTCCAGCTCCAAGGGCTGTCCCTCTTTTCTGGCCTCTACAAGCACCCCTTGTCACCCACTCCCATACAGATAAAAATGACAGGATAAATAAAAAAAAATTTCAGTGCATGGTGGTGCACACCTTTAATCCCAGCACTTGGGAGGCAGAGGTGCTGGGATTAAGAGTGTGTGCCATGGGGGCTGGAGAGATGGCTCAGTGGTTAAGAGCATTGCCTGCTCTTCCAAAGGTCCTGAGTTCAATTCCCAGCAACCACATGGTGGCTCACAACCATCTGTAATGATGTCTGGCGCCCTCTTCTGGCCTGCAGACATACACACAGACAGAATATTGTATACATAATAAATAAATAAATATTTTTTTTTTTTTAAAAAAAAGAGTGTGTGCCATCATGCCTGGCCCCATTTTGGTTTTTTTGAGACTGTGTCTCTCATTGTCTTGTAGCCCCTGATGGGGAGAGACTGGAGGGACAGCTAGCTCAGGGGTCTTCCCGCCTCCACTCCCAACAGCTGACTTTGTGTGAGTGCTTGGATGGACTTCAAGTCCTCATACACAGGGAACTCTTTAGCAGCTGGTGAGCCATCTCCCAAGCCCCTCCGTGAAGGGTTCTGACAGGCAGCCAACCCCTAGAAGGGAACCCCATGTACCCCTCAGGGAAGGTGGAGAGGAGACACGGGAATGAGTAGGGTCAGGGACATGGGGTTTCAGATGTGGACCCAAGCCCCAGCCCTGAAGCTTTCTGCTCTCAGTGGGACCCAGGCCTTTCCCCATGCTCCTTTTGGGGTAAGGAATCCTGTGGGTTCCAAGAAGGCATTTGGGGCTGCTGGGTTAAATCAGAAATGCTTCCCCTCAGTAAGGAAATCGAGAATCTGAAAGCTCAGCAGGCCGAGACCACCCTGCTCCTGAGCCTCGTGAAGTCTCCCAAGAACCTAGACCTGAACCAGAAGAACTTCATGGAGCTGCGCTTCCTGCTGCAGACCAAGGGGGACTACGAGGCACTTATCACCTCCATGAAGGTGCTGCTGGTAGAGCTGGACGACAAGGTGAGGCTCTCCTGGGGGACTGAGCAAAAGGGGACAAGGACAACGTACCCAGGATGCTCTAGGCAGAGTGGAACATAGCACAGGAGCTCAGCGCCATCGACCCTGCAAGTCCAACCTTAGCATCCTTAGCATCGGCCAACATGGGCCAGGTTTTGGTGCTGTAACAAAGATCACTGCTGGCTTTGAATGATGCTAGTTTCTCCCTCCTTCACGCTATGCATCAGTCTTTTTGTCCCGGCACTAAGATGCTGGACAGCATCTCTCTGGGGGCATTGCCAGGTGTTAGCGCAGGAGAAAAGCCTTTAAGAAGGTCTCATGTGGGCCATGGTATACACATGTCATTCTGGGCATGATTCGTTGCCTCAAAATCGTCACTCAGCACCACACATCATTAGTGTGACCCTCCTGGATGGCGTCTTTGGCTAGGTCTGGCTGTGTCCCAATCCTTCCTTGTAGGAAAGGGAACTTATTACTTACTGAGTTTGTGTGTTAGAAGTATGTAACTTTATAATTTATTTGTATTTATTTATTTTTGAGGCATATATTTGTAGCCCTGGCTAGCCTAGAATTCACTCTGTAGTCCAGGCTAGCCTTGAAGTCAGAGATCCACCTGCCTCTGCTTTTCAAGTTTAATTCATGCCGTCATACTCAGCCACCCTTACTCTTAATTTTTTTTTTTTTTTTTAGTTTTTCGAGACAGGGTTCCTCTGTAGCTTTGGAGCCTGTCCTGGCACTAGCTCTTGTAGACCAGGCTGGCCTAGAACTCACAGAGATCCGCCTGCCTCTGCCTCCTGAGTGCTGGGATTAAAGGCGTGCGCCACCACCACCCGGCTTAATTTTTTGTATAAGATAATAAAATTTTTTAATTTATTTATTTATTTATTTATTTATTTATTTATT